>NW_020837969.1:27871195-27882001 GCF_003676395.1 Aethalodelphis obliquidens | reverse complement strand
GTGTGTGTGTGTGTGTGTGTGTGTGTGTGTGTGTGTGTGTGTGTGTGAGTTGTGAAAAAAAAAAGAAAACTACATAGTTAAGTTGCTCTGAAAATGCAGAAGCCCGTGGAATCCACCAGTAGACATGGTGGCGAGCAGGCGCTTTCCCATGGGCCAAGCACGTCAGAAGGAAGGAGGAACAGCAGAAGAAGCAGGTGAGAAAGAGGAAAGAAAGAAGGGGGCTTGTTTGTTTTTACTGAAGAGCTCAAAGTTTAGCTCAGGAATCCTCCATGGAGGCTGACATGAGGTACAGTGAGGGAGAGAGCGGTGACATCCCAGCCAAAGTCACCCCTGACCCACTCGTATTTTCATACTCTTCCTCTTTCTCCACACTCCCCCAGAAGCTTTCTTTTATACAGCAAAGTAGCGGATGCATTTTAGGCATTCAATAAATATTTGTTTAATGTATTTTTTGACTAAGTCAAACCATTTTGGAGGAAGGAAAATTATCAACTGTAGGGTGATAAACGGGTGTTAAATTGGTGTCAATGTGTTATACAGCAGTAGAACATTAGTACAAGCTTATACCAAATAATTCTCCATGCTGAGGCTCAGAGAGTTGAAGCAACACACCCAGCCTCTCAATGCTGGTCAGTGGAGCAGCAAGGATTGCAACCCAAGTGTGCCTGACTCCACCCCTGCCCTTCCCGCAGTGCAGGCAGGGAAACACTGTGTCAGCAGTAAGTTAAGGTAAGGTGGTACCCGGGGCAGAGCTGAGGCTCAGCACCCTCATCATAAGCCTTTGTTTTCACCTGAGCTGTGCAACCTCTGCTCCAAGCTACAACACAGAGCCAGCATCCTCCTCAGCCTCCAGCTGATTCCAGGGAGGGGGTGAACACTCTTCTCTTGTACCAATTAATCTTTGACCACTAAGACTGCCTAACAAAGGTAGGAAGGGTGAAACTGACTCTTGATTTTTAGGAACTGAGCTGAGACCCCTGATTTATTTCTCCTTGTTTGTGAAACAGCAGCTAATGACTTTGGTTCACTACCCGCCTGGACTAGACTCAGGGGAAGTTGCGTGGGTGGAATCACAGGAGAACACAGTTAGGGCCTGAGCCAACACACTTTTCTGTCTTGGCTGTAATTCATCTTCCCTCAGGTTCAAAAGGCTTGGGAAGCCAGAGAAACATTTACTGTGGTCTTATTAAAAGGTGTCAATATCTTAATGACTGTGCATGAACAAGTATATATTTCAGTACTTCCTATTCTCCAGATATAACAATAAATATTCCCTTTGTGTCAATAACAATACAGTACTAAAAATCTCTGGTCCTTAGATTCCTTATCTTTAGAATGAATATAGAAACGGAAATATTGTAAAGATCAAATGTGATAATGGACGTGAAAGTGCATTAAATACCAGGATGAGATTAGGCTCAAGGCAGTTGTCTATAAAAAGCAAGAAATTTTAAGTGTTTGAAACTTTAAGACGGTAGAAACTGCTAAAGATGAATGGTCAGAAGCTGATTCTATTTTCTATGTGTTAAGTCTCTTTATCTCTCTTTTTTCCGCTGAAATAGGATGTTCCATTTTAACATCTTAAATCCATTCTTACATCACCTTGAGAAACCCTAGCTTATGTGTTAAGTACTCTCAGTTACACCCAATCCCATGCTCCCAATCTCTTAGAGACAAAGGTGGTATTAATTACAGCTGAGTATACACCTTTCTTACTGTTGAATAGTCCTGCCTGGTATAAATGGGGTTGTACTGGTACCAGCTCTATCAGACCCATATACTAGGCTACAGAAAACTGCCAAATAAGATGCTGAAATCGGTAGGGAAAAGAAATGGAATTTTTCAGCTCCTGAAAGGGAATTACCCTCAATGGTTAGTGAGAAAGAAAGAAGAAAAATTACAGAGGGAGTGTTACAGAGTTACTTACAACACATTTTTATGCATTGGACAACAGCAAGAGATTTGTCAGTGCTGAGCAGCACTATGGTTTGCCAGAGCTATAAAAAGGTTATGCAAACAGTAACCCAAAAGGAATAGAAACATATTAGAATTTATAGGCCTAAATTGCTCACTATGTAAATGAAGCTTTCAAATATATATGGTTTATGGAAATTAATGTCTTATATTTATTACTCAGCTCCAATATTAAAATTGGAACCACACTGATTAGGTAACATTACACATCAATTCCCATAGAGAGAAATAATAATAATACATCAAAGTACAAATGCTCTGATTAAACAAGTTGATATATAAGCAGAAAAAAGATGTGTGTTTTTCTTGACTGCTGTTTCTGAATGCTAGTCAGTTTTCTCCTCATTCTTCCCGAAACAATGGACTGAAAGTAAACAGACAAGTTGGTTATGACGCTTCCTATTTCAGTAAACACACAGGGAGGAAAGGTGGAAGAGAAAGAGCTGGGCTCCTTTCCTGAAAGTTAAATATCAAATCATGTGAAGCTTGTATTGCTAAATATGGTGACCCTTCAAGTGCTACAATCAATGTAGCATTTAGCCAAAGACAAGACTGGAAAACAATATTACTGGAACATCCTTTAATTCAAGTCTCTCAGTTTCCTTTAGTTCTTCCAGACAGGGCAGGAGAGTTATAAAGCAGAAGGATAATATAAAAGGATTGACACATTCAATATTTAATTCAGTCAGATGTGCTAACGACCTGTGAAAACTGTTAGAATCCTGGGTGTCCAAAAGCATTTGAACAGTTTATTCCTCTGTGGGGAGAAAAGATTTTTACTAAAAAATGATAGAATGAAAGTAAATTTAAATCTCAGTGCATTTCAATGTGCCATGGGAGGAAGGAGAAATTTCTAGAAATGTGTCTTCAAGGCTTTCCATAAGAGGAGCCTTGAGTATAAACAATGCTTGTAGAAATAAATACTATTTGCCTAAATGATTTGGGACTAGGTTTCCTTTTATGAATAGGTAAAGTGTCCCTGTTAGAGAAAGGACCAATAGATAAAACACATTTTAAAACAGACAAATATTTCAATTGACAAAAGTGATTTCCTTTATCATTTTCCTTCCAGAGCTACCCCAAGTATCTCATTTATAAAGCAAATCATAGTTGCTCACAGGCTAGCTGATGGGGAAGTTTTTCCACTTCATTAAAGAAGGATGTGGAGACTTCACTAAAAGAGACTCAAAGTAGCTTCAGTATTTCATAGCAAAGTTACTTTTTTTTCATCATATTATTCTTTTACTGAGGTCAGTATAATGACCGTATTCATCCCTAGTGTTGGGATGACTTAGTTTTCATGGAGAAATCTGGTCTCGTGGCAATTACAACTGCAAACATTGGTTGATATGCCAAGGGTTGGACCCCTCAGATTTCACTTAAACATCTGCAGTGTTAAGGTACAGTCAGACCTGTAAAAAGAAATACTGGAAACTGCTGTCTAATTAGCATGTGCTGTATTGATAAATAAGGTCTGAGAGCTTCAGAACATCACCACTGCATCTAGAGATGGCCAAGTAAGGCAAGCATGTGCATGGCACCAGTCTCACCAGTCTTTGAATTTACTGTGGTGTCAATGTTTTAATGGCTCTGACATCATCCTGTATACCAGTGACTCGATGTCTCCATTTTTAGAATGGGTGGTCTGGGAATTACACGCAGGGTCTTGTGACAGATGCTTCAGAGGACACCAAGGTGAAGGAGATGTGAGGCCTGCCTTTGAGAAGGCATGTAGTGAAGACAGGACAGATAAATAATGACCTTGTTATATTCTCATTAATTTTAGTGTCATAAAAGAGATACAATGAGAGTTCAGATAAGTCACCAAGAGGCACTGCCACTAGGTTGAACAGCATAGCCTAAGGTTGGAGTTAGAAAGAGCCCTGATGTTAGCCAGCACCAGAGAATGGACTGTGCCTGGACCCACTGCTGAGTATCCCCACTCCAGGCCCAAAAGGCTCAGTCACCACTCAGTCTTGGGTAACCTCTCACTCAGGTCCCTGATATCTGTTATGGGAATATGACTTAACCTCACATGTTTGCCTTTATTCCCAGACGAACTTTCCATTCTGCTCTTTGGTACCAGCCATAAACTCATTTCACTTTTTGGTGTTATTATTCCTTTTCCCACAGCTAGTGTTTTCTGAGTAAGGGGAAGGCTTCAGGATGAAACCAGCATGGCATCTCACCCTTGAAGGACAGATAGATTTTGGTCATGTAGAAATCAGTATTAAGGGATGCACCACGATGTTCACAGCAGCACTATTCACAAGAGCCAAGACATGGAAGCAACCCAAGTGTCCATCAACAGATGAATGGATAAAGATGATGTGGTATATGTACACAACGAAATATTACTCAGCCATAAAAAAGAATAAAATATTGCCATTTGCAGCAGCATGGATGGACCTAGAGATTATCATACTAAAGTGAAGTAAATCAGAGAGAGAAAGACAAATATTATATCACTTATTTGTGAAATCTAAAAAATAACACAAATGAAATTACTTACGAAACAGAAACAGACTCATAGACATAGAAAATAAACTTATGGTTACCAAAGGTGAAAAGAGGGGGAGGGATAAATTAGGAGTATGGGATTAACAGATACAAACTATTATACATAACATAGGTAAGCAACAAGGATTTACTGTATAGCACAGGGAACAATATTCAATAGCCTATAACAGAAAAGAATCTGAAATATATATATATATATATATATATATATCTGAATCACTTTGCTATACAACTGAAACTAACACAATATTGTAAACCAACTATAGTTCAATTTTTTTAAATTAATTTTTAAAAAAAGGAAATCAGTATGAAGGGAAGAGGGCCTTTCTTACAGAAGGAACATCAAGAACCAAGACAGCAAAGGGGAAGGCATATATGTTAAGTTGTTTTCCAGTTTGGCTGGAGCACAAGGGACATAAAGGAGACAGGTGGGAGGGAACATTTTAATTTTAACTGTCATGTAAAGGTTAACATGGGAGATTTCAAACATCTGAGGTGTAAGGACTTAATTTTATTGTTAATGGGAAAACAGGAAAGATATCTGAACCAGAGATCACAAGACCAGACCTGCTCTTTGGGAAGAGTTATTTGGTAGCTATGTATGAAATGCCTTAAAGGACAAGGAGAGAGAGAAACAAACAGAACTGGATAGCAAGTGATTACAACAGTTCCTGAAATACTATGCTGATCTAAACCAGGACCACAGGTAGATGAAGAAGGGACTCATTATCATTGCCTCAAGGGAGGTGCAGCTGGGCCAGGTGGCAGAGGCAGCCTACATCTTGGCTTTTGTTTCCAATAGCCTAACCCTATAGACTACCTGACAATTTGTAGGAAGTAAATGGGATGGGAAAGCAGGGTAAGAAGAAGCAAGAGGGAGAGAGATACTTCTCCAGACTGTGAAAGGTGTTCCCCTGGAAGAGAGACAGAGGCCTGTGGTCACGGAGTTGTGGGACCAGAGCCCCAGAGAGGGCTGGCAGCAAAGTCCAAGATGAATGAGCATTCAGGTACTGGCGTCTCCAGCCTCATAAGACTCTTTCCTCCCATGCATGGTGGAAACGATCTAAAGGCACCATGCAAACAGGGAAGAGATATATTTCATCACCACAGATATCTAATAAGTGAAGGCTCCCTCCAGCATCCCTTCATCATGGATGCCTTGGAATTGCATATGGCATGACCATAGGAGCAGGATAGGGGGAAATCCCAGGCATACTAACCTGAATTTCTTGTCAACACATGAGGAACAGGACTCAAGACAGAAATTAAATGGATTCAAAGGAAATAAAAAGTGCTCTATTTCTTATCCACCTAGATTTGTATACTGAAATTCATATGCTCTAAACATCTATATACTGATATTTAGTATTCTGGGCATATAGCACAGCAGGCTATACTCAATAAACAGGGGTACATAAATGTAAGTGGATGAGATTTAAATCAAATTTACAAATATATTTGCCCTATAGTACATAATAACACAACTGTTTGTATGTATTTTTACTACTGATAATTGCCTACATTTTTCTCCAAATACTTGATTTCTTTGTCTTGAAAATCAAATTACCAGACCACATACAAATAAAATCCTGTTTGCTCATCTGAAAGTTCCTGAATTTCTTGTTTGTTTCTCTTTCCTTTTTTTAACTCAAGGTAAGCCTAATACTGTTTATAGATTTTAAATCCCAAGAGATAACAATTGGTTGTATTTACTTATGACATTAGCTGTGACAAAAATGGAATGACTCTGCAAAAATGAAATTTAATTATGGCTTTAACAACAACAAATATCTAGTTTTAAAAATCACGTAATCACTTGCTTTCCTTGCCATACTTTGCATTTTTTATTAGTGGTTTGCATCAGTTTACATCAGAATTGAGTACATCTGCTGGCAGAACCTGACCCCAGATTTGTGTGGGTTTTTTTTTTTTTGAATTTTACTGTATTTACTTTTTATACAGCAGGTTCTTATTAGTCATCCATTTTATACAAATTAGTGTATACATGTCAATCCCAATCTCCCAGTTCATCCCACCACCACCACACTGCTCCCCTGCCACTTTCCCCCCTTGGTGGCCATACGTTTGTTCTCTACATCTGTGTCTCTATTTCTGCCCTGCAAACCGGTTCATCTGTACCATTTTTCTAGGTTCCACAGATATGTGTTAATATACAGTATTTGTTTTTCTCTTTCTGACCTACTTCACTCTGTCTGACAGTCTCTAGATAGATCCACGTCTCAACAAATGACCCAATTTCATTCCTTTTTATGGCTGAGTAATACTCCATTCAGATTTGTGTTTATTTATTGACCCATCAACATCATACAAAACCAACCTATATATTAATTCCTATGCACTGGAAAGGTACAGTAACAACCCAAGTGTCTATTGATAAATGAATGTATAAGAAGATGTGAGATATGTATATAAGTAATATTATTCAGTCATGAGAAAGAAGGAAATGGTGCCATTTGTGACAACATAGATGAACCTGGAAGACATTATGCTAAGTGAAATAAGCCAGACAGAGAAAGACAAATACTGTATTATTATCTGACTTATATGTGGAATCTAACTGTATAATAATACTGGAAATATGCTAAGAGAGCAGATTTCAGCTATCCTAATCACCAAAATATGGTAATCATGTGAGGAGATGAAATATTAATTAACTTTACAATAATCACGTATATGTATGTCAATATTATCATGTGGTACACCTTAAATATATATATATATATATTTAAGAAACAGAATTACACAAAAGTTTCCATTCCTGTACAACAATGGTAACAAGTGGGAGGGCGAGGGATGGAGGGAAAGAGGGGAAAGAAAGTTAAAAAAATTAAAATAATAATAATAAAGCAAACAGCCAGTTCACAAAAAAGGGACTTCTAAATGGTTCATAAAGACATGAAATGAGCTTTAGCATTGTCAGTAAGCAGGAGAATTAAAAATAAAACATCAACGAGATCAATAAGCAGGATAGTGTAATGCTACATGCAGAGATGTCAGAGTGGTTCTGCCTGAGTCTGAATCCCAGCTTCATAGTTGATTAGCTACCAAATCCTGTGCAAATTACTTAGCCTCTCCTGGTCTATCTTCTTATTTGTATAATGGAGACGGTAACTACCTTAACAGGGTTGTCTCGACCATTAAATTAGTTAGTATGTGTAAACTGCTTGAAACAGTAGTTAGTCAATAGTAAATGTTCTTAACATGTTTAGAAAGAAATAAAACTAGTGTTAGGAAAGGGATGGAGAAACTAGTCATCTGTTAGCTATTTTCTGAGCACCTCTTATCTGCCAGCCACTATTCTAGCTGCTGAGGATACAGGGCAGAATCCTTCTCTCAGGAAGCATGTCTTCTAATGAAGAAAAAGAGAGGGAAAAACATATGCATAAAAATAGGCAACCTAATTAGATCATTTCAAGTATTAATATTGCTGTGGAGAAAGCAAGGCATGTTAAACTGAGGTAGCGCTGGTGAGGAGAGGTAGGAGTCAGGGATGCCCCTTATGGAGGTCACATTTTAGCTGAGATCCGCAGGTTAAGAAGGAAACAGTTTAACAACATATGGAGTGCCACAAGTGATGGTACAGCAAGTGCTCTCCAGATTCTTCTAAGAGTTTCTTTGGCAGCAGTACTGCTACAGCCTTTTAGGAAGACTATTTAGCAGTATCTGTCAAACTATTCATACCTTATGACCCAAAGTTTAATCTCCAGGTGTGTATCCTATTGAAACAGTGCACAAAAATACATGTATAAAGAGATTCATAATAGAACAAAATCAGAAACAACATATTATCAATGGAAAGACAAATAAGTTATGGTATGTCTATAATATGCAATACTAATACAGCAGTAGAAAAAGTGCAAGAACACTAACTTAAGTTAGAAACCACCCAGCTTCGGAGAGAAAAAAGATTAGGAGAAGCTAATCCTGTAGGAAGCAGGCTGGCAGAATTCCAGGACTAGATGCCTGCAGTTTGGGCAACTGAAATGCTAGTCGTCGTATCATTTGAACAATCATGGCAGAGATTAAGAGAAAGCATATTGAACGAGCACTTAAGTGCCCAGAATCTATCACAATAACATGAACTCCAAATCTCACCTGTCCACATTAGTCACTTTCAACAAATTGCCACAGATAGCCCATTTGGGAGGTTAGTTCAGGGTCAGAGGTCAGTTTGGGGTTCTACGAGTAAAAGCTGGCATGAGATACTCATGAGAGACACCCGAGGCACCAAGGCTAGAAGAATAACCAAATCCCTTTCAATGGGAAAAGCCAAGATTCAAATACTAACAAGCCCCATTCAAACACCACAATGAGGGTAAGGCCAAAATTTTGGTAAGACTGATAAAGTCAGCAATTAGAGCTGCAATGACCAACTGGTGCATGAAGGTGGCCCAGGCCAGTTTAAAAGGCCATGAACTGAACAAATCCCACCAGACAGCAAACTTAAGCCTAATGAGGTTGCCTCAAAAACAATGGGGTGGTTGCCCCTACAGCTGAAGTTTCCCTTCATTAGGAGAAAAACCAAGGAAGGGCAGGCCTCCCAAGAAGGGTGGAATTCACTCCCCTTATTCTGTCTTCAGTCCAGCGTGTGACTATATTACTACAGCCCCTCCCAGGTGAACTCAAGGTCATGAGTAAAGCTTCCTCTTCCCTGCCAAAGCCCCTACTCCACCTTCCCCTGACAGCACGAAGCTCACGCAGTGATCATATGGGGTGTCTTATAAGAGGTACCCTGGCTAGAACTCCAAGCACAGCTTTCTACTATAACCCAATCAAGAAGTCGTAGTCAGGGCCTGACTTGCCAAAAAGGAAGTCTTCAATGAGTATGGAAATGTGTCCAGGTCTCCCGTGGGTGAAGGTTAGGAGACAAGTGCTTCAACAACTTTATTAAGCAGGCACGTGCCAGCGACAGAGCTCTGGGAGGTGGAAGAGGGAAAAGTGCATGCATCAAGTCCTTGACAGAATGATGGAAAGAAGTCAAGGTCTTGTCAGCCAAATTGCACACTCACGTTGTTGGCCGAAGACCAACGTGGTTTTGGAAGCATCAGCTAAGAATGTCCCTTCAGAGCCTTTTATGAGGGGGATATGTGTGCTTTGTGCTGTGTGGAGAACCACGAGGGGGAAATTGTCTACCCCCTGCCAAAACTCGAGCAGAGCTTCCTGCTAGCCTTCTGTCACAAAGTTAAGTTGACTGACTACTGCAGTCTTTGTTTCCCGTGACTTATCTTGGGTAGGGTCTTAGAAGCCCACACTCTCCTCTCCCAATGGTGTGGATTTATAAGTCTTAAACCAGCTCTCGGAAACATCTTCCAGCCGATCAATATGCTGAGAGGCTCAGTAAAACAGGCAATCGCCATCACAGCATGTCCAATTTCTCTCTGTTTTCACTTGTACATCTGTTAAAGGTCAGAGACTATATTTATCGCAACCAAATATACTTGGATATTGAAAAGATATCTTCACCAGCATATTGTTTTGAAATGGGATGCGGTGTGGAAAGGCTTCCTTCTGGTTTCTGAAAAGTTCACATTAAATGAAAGCACATTACACTTTTATATGCTTCCTTCTGTCAAAAGATTCCAAAGTACTTAAACAGCTTTAATTAAGTTGCTCCAGCATCTCTCAGGAGCAAATCAATATTTTTCATACCCCTTGTTACAGGCTAGGGAAATACAACCCAGCACCACCATCACCCTCCTCAAGCCCAGATTTAACATTTTCCTTGAAATATGGAAAATTCCTCTTGAATATATTTAATTACAAGGGAGTAAAATTTTCCTCCTAATGTGCCTTACTGTGTTTCCTCTGTTGGGGATGAGAAGAAAATAAAAGCAAGCCCCAAATAAGAATCTGAGAATATACGATTTTTTTGGAGGCCTGGATATTAAAAGCAAAAACAAAATACATGTTTCATCTCTCAGGCAATATGGAAGGATATCTGATTTTTTTCAGCCTGTAAACAAAAGAAATACAGCCATATTTTCAGAGCCCTAAAAAGTAAAAATATTCTAGATTTGCAAAAGCAGCCAAACCAACTCTTCACCTCAGAAGTGTCGCCAGCATGAGTCATAAGTTGTTCTCTAAACAGACTTGTGGTTGCCAAGGGGAAGGGGGAGTGGGGGAGGGATGCATTGGGAGTTTGGGATTAGCAGATGCAAACTATTAAATATAGAATGGTTAAACAACAAGGTCCTACTGTACAGCACAGGGAGCTATATTCAATGTCCTGTGATAAACCATAATGGAAAAGAATTTGAAAAAGAACGTGTGTGTGTGTGTGTGTGTGTGTGT
>NW_020837969.1:27801958-27871095 GCF_003676395.1 Aethalodelphis obliquidens | reverse complement strand
AACCCGTGTCACCTGCATCGGCAGGCGGACTCTCAACCGCTGCGCCACCAGGGAAACCCTAAAATAAATTTTTTAAAAATCTGTTCTCTATAAACCTGTGGAAGAGTAGGGTGGGTGCTGACTTTTTCTTCTGTTCTCTTTGTAGGATAATTAGGTATCTCTGTGTCTTTTGATTAAAGATTGACATTCTCTGCTATCAAATTGTCTAACTGTCCATTGGGGAGAGACTGGGCTCTGCAGTAACCAATAGATGTTGGGCTGTACTCAGTATGACAGGACGACAGGAAAAGGCTGCTCTGCCCTTTCCCCAGGCAGCACCACGGGGACTCAGGAAAAAAATAATCTACGAGAAAAAAAGGCAAGTTAACCACTCACATTTCTCCACCTGGGGGCTGCTGTTTGTAGGGGACAAATTGCTATAATAATAGCTACACTTCTGCCACCTTCCTAGGTTCACCTTGGAGACAAATTTAAGCTCCTGAGATGGAGGCTTTTTGCTGTTAAAGTGAAAGCTTTGCGTGCCTGCAACTCTCTCCTAAGGGCTTTTGGAAATAGAGGCCTTCTGCATTTCCTGCCTCGGGAAGTTCGCAATCGGAGAGCATCTCAGCTGAGCTGCATCTAGACTTGTATTTCCACATCAGCTTCACTGCCCAACGCAAGGAGCTCTAGTTCTCTATCCATAGCATAAAGCAAAGGGAAGTGGCAGCCACTAGGCATGATAAACTGGCATTTCAGGTTTATAGCCATTTGCTCCTTGGTAATCTGTTCTCAGACCCTTTATCCCAATATCCTCTAAAGTCGTTTTGGTGGGTCTTGGTGATCAAGAGAGTGTTGCCATTCTCCCTCTCCATTCACACATGCACTGCCAGGGAGAATAACCTTCCTGGAAAGAGGGTAAGTTTTTGATCTAGGGTACACATATGTAAGAGGATAAGTTGATGGGAAAGGTGAACCAATGGCAGCATCTTCTTTCCTTATTGTCACCTCTAGGGAAAAGAAATCCACATTGTGTTTCTAAAGACTCATTTAGGAAGGCCTCACATAGGACAATCATACACCCTGGTTTATGCCTCTTTTCCTGGTATACTTTTTATTAATGCTCCCTTTTACCCCAGAAGTGTCCTGATTTAGATGATATATGCTCACACTACCTGTCAAGAACTTCCCCAAAAGGAAGGAATAGAGAGAAATACTTGGAGAGTTTAAAATGGAACAGCTGGTCCTAGAGAAAGATGAGATTTATAAAGACTGGAAAGGAAACAGAGTTTGGGCCAATTCACTCACAGCACCCTGGACCTGCCTGGTGTGTCTTCTCAGGTTGGACACCAGGTGCTAAAGACCTAAACTACATCAAGACCCCTGCACCCAAGCTGGGGTCATAACAGGTCTGCATATGGTGCATGGATCATGTGGCCTTGAGACATGTACATATGAGAGCCGACCTCAGCAGACTGAAGGTAGCGAGCATTTCTTCAGTTTCCGAACACTCACATAAGCCACCTGTCTCCAAAACTATTACTGAGTTTGAATTTCTCCCAAGCATGACTAGTGTGGGCACAAACTCAGAACTAATTTGATTTAGAAAAATTAAACAATGTGGTATTTCTTACAGCCAGGTGCAGAGAGAGAAATTTAAGCGTACTATGCAAGCAGCAAAGAACTTCGGTTTACACTGCTAAAGTAATTGGTAGACAGGTGGCAGTTGAGTCTAGGACCAGGTGATTGAATCAGGAGGTTTTATCCCCTTCAGGAAGCACGTGAGGTCAGAGTTCTCAGTGGCCTGGGACTCTCTCAGGACCCAGGGTGCCAAATGGGAAGGAGTGGAGGGAATTGCTCACAGTGGCGCCGCTAGATCATTCAGTCATTCAATGGATTCCATGTGTATTTATTAAGCACCGTTGACTCCTCCATGGCTGTGATGTTATAATTCCTCCATCCCATGAACTCCATAGGCTATGCCCAGGTCCGTTCTACAACTACACATTGTCTCAGATTACAGAGTCACCTGTGGGAGAAATACTTAAGCAGGATAGGTTTTTCAGTTCAGGTAAAACCCAGGACATCACTACAGACATGGGTCCAGGGATTCATATCTGAGACAAAAAGGTTGAAACATAGGAACAACTGAAGTCATAATAATTAAAAGAAAACATGTATTCAGGATTAAAAGATTAAAAGAGAGCCATGATGGAAAAGCGTTCAGGAGATTACAGATTTAAATATTAAGCTAATTAGCTAATTAATTAATGTTCCACCTGTTTCTTAAAGAAACATAAGAATTCTAAAGTGTAAGCAGAGTAAAATAATTAAGGAGGCAGACTGAGAGAATGCATGCCCACCTCGTATATGGTGTTTCATACATACTAAGAGCAAGAATGCAGGTGGGGTGTGGTTGCTGTATATGATTTAGAGACTTGCTATATTAAAAAGGGTCTCGGGGAAGGACTCCTTAGAGGAAACCACGGTGATTCAAATTAGGGCACTGGAAGACTTATATTAAGCCAGGGTTCATGAGTCAGCGAACCTACGAAAGATTTTAATGTCCTAACTGCTATTTTCCACTTGAGCATCCAAAATGAGAGTGCATAATAATGTGGAGTCGTGAATGATAATGAGCCGTAAGATACCCACAGGCAGCAGAGACAACTGGAATTCATGGGGCATCATGGGCTGCTGGTCCTGAACAGCTTTGTGATGGGATGGGACCTGAGATGGACTTTTGAAGTGTGGTTAGGAGATGGGTGGATAGGAGTAATGAACTTCTTACTTGTTCCTGTGCTCACCTCCAGCCATCACGACCAACAGGAACTGAAGCTAACGTGCTTGTTTTCTCCAGATTGGTATTCTGCTGGTGCCTGAGTGAATACATAGTAATAATAATAACAATAATAATAGCCATCGGGATTAGCCATGGCCTAGACCTTGAAAGGACACAATGATAAGTGTCTAAGCCAGGACTGGTCTTCCCATTTGGAGTAAGAGCCTTCAGAATTAGTCCTGGATGGCCGCCCAGGAGGAAACTGGGTAAGTCCACTATCTCATTTACAGAGGCCACCAAGGAGCAGTCAAGAGAAGGTGACCTTCAGCCTTGACCAACTCTGACTAGACTCAAACCAATGACCTTGCAGTAGGAGGTACAGCTACAGACTATCTCCCCTCAGACAGGCACAGGGTGATTAAGCCCTGCAGCTGTTGCCTTAAAAAACTGTTAGTGCTGCCACTGAAATCCTCTTGCTGCCCCCTTCCCAAAATAACTATCAGTTACAGCACAGATATTAAAATGGCGCTTTAAAAAATTAAAATACAGTTCTAAAGAAAAGACCATACAAATGTAGAATTAATTGCTGTATATGCTTTGCATTACCGAGGGACTTTATTTTATTTCTGTCACAGCAGAAAGTGCTTCATCAGGAGGAATTCATGTGGAGAGCCAACGATGTCCTAGTTATTTTGTATTTAATGCTTGAGATGTTTAATTATTTTTGATTAATTCATTTATCATTAAACTGCCCAAAGACTTGGATGTGTTCTGCACTGAGGCTTGTCAGCGTGTGAGCTATACAGACCCAGCCCTTAAAGGAGTCAACGGCAAAGCCCAGCATTGGAGGTCAAAACAGATGCCGATTCAAATCCTGGCTCTTTTGAGTTGCCAGTTGTGTGAATTTTAGCAGCAAACATTCCTGAACTATGGTTTCGCCATTTGTAAAATGCATCTGACTTCACAGGGTATCATGAGAACCAAATAAGAAAATGAATGTAAAGCATTTTGGACTTACGACTAATTTGGTGTAAAAAAATTAATAAACAGAAACCTCAATTAAACCAAGTTGGAGGACCAGAAGGGGGAGCTAGCACGCCCTGCAATGTTAGCCTAGCCTGACAGGAAGACGAAAGACACCTCTTCTTTCCAAGCAAGGACTCAGCCACTGACAAGCCATGGACTCAGTGTTCACTGTAGCCTCCCCACCACAAATTCCTTTTCTGCTCTATTAAAACGTTTTCCTTCCCTTGCTGTGCAAGGGTTTACATATGGCTCCCCATGCTTGCAGACATCGAACTGTAATTCTCTATTGATCCCAAATAAAACCATTTTTACAGGCAGTCTATTTATTTTAGGTCAACACTAGGCAAGCACTCAATAAATGGTCATTATTACCATCCTGTAGAAATGCTAACCATCTTCTATGCACAAAAGTTAAACACACATCACCATTGCTTGCTTTGCCCGACAGTGGTGGGCAGAATTCTTAGGGTGAGCCCCAGTCCCAACTCAGTCAGATAAATCTGAAAGAAACAAAGATGAGGAGAGGTTTCACCATTGCACCTCAGCCCGCATTTTGTCTTGTCTCTTCCTAGTACCCCAAAGAACACCCAATTTCAGTCAAACAGGTGTCCTTAGTATCCACTGAGCACTCCTGCATCCCACATGTTTCCCATGCAGTCTGAGAAGCCTCCTGGGACTGCTACTACCTTCACTGTAACTCCTTCTGACACTTATTGAGGGACCCCTAACAGAATCAGAGAATTTAAGAAGGTGGAGGAACTCACAGAATGTCAGAGAGAGAAGGGTGCTTGTGAATCGTGTAGCCCTCTTGTAAAAACAGGAAAACTGAGGCCTGAAAGATTAAATAACTTGCTTGAGCCCATACAATTCCGTAGTGACAGAAGCAGAATCAAGACTCAAGACTCCCAACTCCCCTTTACTGTTCTCACCAGCCTTCCTCAGCTGCGTGATTGCTGATGTGTTTCAATTTGGCAACTTCTTAAACAAGAGGAACTACTTAAAATTTCTTGAAGGGAGGTCTTGGGGGGTAGCTTAAGCAGTAGAACAGGAATTAGAGGAAAAAGTCTTTGCCTCTGTCTCTGCTACCAGTGTATAAGTGTCTGTCTCCAGGAAGAAGAGAAAAGAGAGAACAGTTATTGAGTCCTTCTCAGCAGCCAGCAACAGGCTGCCATGTCCTTCCACGGTCTCACATTCTCCAGGCTTCGCCAACCTAGATCTAAAAACTGGGGAAAATAAGTGCCCTTTTGCGCCATAATGGTAAACCCAGATGCCCTCAAAATCCCTCACCCTAAATCAATTCTGGACACCCTGTGGGGATACCTCACTCTACTATGAACATCTTCTCAGCTGCTGGGTGATGCCCACCATTTTCCTCTTCTCTTCCTCAGGTACTGAAAATGATCTTTTATGACCACTAACTCAGCTGATATGAGGCAGACTGTGAAGCCAGCACAGTATGACATCTTTCTGGTGTTTCCATATGAGGATTGGTGTGCCTGACGAATCAAGTTACTATGTTTTTCGATATCACGTCATGTTCCGGTAGAAATCCCAAAGGAGGAAATACTGTTCATTGGCACAAGGACAACACTTAGTTACAACAAAGCAGGTCTTTTCCTCTCAGAATTTATCTACTGAAACTAGGCTTTTCTGTGTTCATTGCAGTCCATCTCCTAAGGCTCAGAAACAGGCCCACATGAGCTCTGATTGGCAATAGATGGTCCTGAAATCACATCTATACTCCAACACTTACATCATGTCCTTAAACAAAATTAGTCATCTAAGCATCTCCTTTGCCTTAGAATGTGTTATCATTCTTGCCCGTACCCCCCGCCCTGCCTCCGAGGTTCCACCTTCAACCAAAAAGTCCTGCAGCAGGACTGCCCCACCAGCCACATCTGAACACTAATCTGAATTTTTAGGCCTGTGTTTACACAAACTTTAACTCATGTGATTTTTTTTTAAACTGTACTTCTACCATTTCTCAAAATTGAAGTATAGTTGATTTACCATGTTGTGTTAGTTTCAGGTGTACAGCAAAGTGATTCAGTTATACATATACATATATATATATTTTTTCAGATTCTTTTCCCTTATTGGTTATTACAAAATATTGAGAATAGTTCCCTAATTTATTTGTTTCTTTTACAAAACTGTTAAAAGTAGGAAGTATTGTTTCTCTGTGCCAGATGCCAGCCCAAGGTTGCAGAAGCAGTAACTCAGAAATGAGAGCCAGGGATTGACCCTCTGAGCTCATGCTCTTGGCACTGTGCCTCCCACAAGACTTGGAAAAGATGCCATTTTCCACCTCCCAACCAGTCCTCTACTCTGTACCAGTCGGTTCTGCCCAGCCTACATTCCCAGCTTTCTTGTTCAAGAACTCCTTGTGATTTTCTCATGTTCCTTCTGTGAATGAACTCACTGCAGTGTTTTATCCTACCCCCACTACCTTTGTGACCTACTTGGGTCACTCTAGAATATCTAATGTGCTCTTACAATCCATTAACTGATGTCTAAGGCTGGCTTATTATATGTTAAAGATAAATAATTTTTCAAAGGAAAACATGAGCACACCAAATTTCTGATTAAAACTGATGGTGGACTAGGGACAAGCAAGCAAAGCTGTTAGATATCCTGACAGTGACTAATAGAAGTCTATGTGTTTATGTATCTTTCAGTGAATTATACATGCTGCACTGTAGATACAGATGGCAAACAATGCAATCTATCTCCTGTTTTCTTTAATGGTCTGGCCCATAAAAATAGGCCAGTCGTGAAAAGGCCTTCTTAGAATGATAACCTGGAAATAAAACTTCCACACAGACACTCGAATGTAATTCAGCATCCAAAGGGAAAAACAAATTCCTTGACTCTGATTTCACCTGAAGTTACTACAGACACATACATGGTGCTGGGGGGACCTCTGTACATTTTCCACACGCACAGGTCATCAGTTATCATGAGAACTGCACACAAGAAAAGGTCCCTGACATGCTGGTCTCTCAATACTTGGGCTTCAGGAATAGGGCTTCCAAGAATTGATGCTATTATGGATGGTCATCCTGGAAAACAGACACTCGAGGGAGGCAAGATCAATGGCAGCCACCCCTTGTCTTCTATGCTCCATATTGGGAAAATGCCAGGTTTCTCAACAACCTGGAAGAGGTGCTAGCTTTGACCAATTTAACTATTGCCTCCTTATAAAACTTAGGACACAGTGCAAGCGTTATAAACTGTCCTCTTGGGGATTAGAAAACCCTAGGAGTGCTAAATGGCAGGGAAAGCTGGAATTGAGAGAGATGTACGTACTCATGTGTGATACCTGTTATGCAATTGCTCACCTTGACCTCAGATCACTAGGGAAACAATATTAGCAGCAACGACTAGTGCGCGAGTCCAAAGCATTTTTTGAAACAGTTAATTTAACCCTCACTGTATTGTGTCATTACGTCTTCTCTGGTTTTCCTGTCTTCTTCAGCACAAGCCTTAAGCACACATTACCCAGCTCTGCTTCACCTAAAAAGATAAACATCCATCCCTTTTCCTCAGTCTGCCTTTGTTCTCCTTTACTGACATTCTTTCTGTTCCAGTCTTGCTAACATTTTTCTAAAGGTTCTGGATATGAGCTGTCCAATAAAGTAGCCACTAGCCACATGTTACCATTACATTTTCTTTTTTTAAAAATTTATTTAGTTTTGACTGCCTTGGGTCTTCGTTGCTGCATGTAGGCTTTCTCTAGTTGTGGCGAGCGGCGGCTACTCTTCGTTGCAGTGCGTGGCTTCTCATTGCAGTGACTTCTATTGTTGCAGAGCACAGACTGTAGGCACGTGGGCTCAGTAGTTGTGGCGCGTGGGCTCAGTAGTAGTGGCTCGCGGGCTCTAGAGCGCAGGCTCAGTAGTTGTGGCGCACGGGCTTAGATGCTCCGCGGCATGTGGAATCTTCCTGGACCAGGGCTCGAACCCATGTCCCCTGCATTGGCAAGCGGATTCTTAACCCCTGTGCCACCAGGAAAGTCCCACTATTACATTTTCTAAAATTAAGTATAATTAAAAATTCAGTTCCTCTGACACACTAGCCACATTCAAGTACTCAGTCTTGAAATAGCCACATGTCTACTGATGGCTATTGTAGAGAAAAGTGCAGATATAGAACACTTCCATCAACTCAGAAAGTTCTATTGAACAATGTTGCTCTATGGTGAAGGCCCAGTTATTGTTTATGTGGTTGCTGTTTTATTCTTCCAATCTACCACAGATTCTTTTTGATCTATACTCTATTCAGAAATTTCTCTCCAGGCTACCATGGGGTGACAAGAAAGATATTTATTCTTTGGTCTTAAACAACTAGAAAACTGGAAAAACTACATGAATATATATTTTGAGTTTTTAGGCATTGGAAAAGAGACAGGACAGAGCTTGACCTCTGGAAAAAGTGAAACAAAGAGAAGTGAGTTCTATGGTTGACCCAACTTATGCCCAGTGACAGTTTCCAAGCCTACACTAAAAGAAATGATATAGAAATTCCTTCAGGTGAAAGGAAAATAATATCAGATATGAATTTGGATCTACTCAAAGAAATAGAGTTCCAGAAAAGTGGGTAAATATAAAAATAAAAGTCTCAAAAATTTAAATCTGTATGAAAGGTAACTGACAGCTTAAATGAAAATAAGAATATATCATGAGATTTATACATACGTATATTAAAACATAGCGCATATGGAAGCTCACCATTTTAAGGTTTTTAATTATGCATGAAATGGCATAATTTTCCTTGAAAGTAGACTGTAATAAGTTCAAGATATATATTGTAAACACTAGAGCAACCACTAAAAAAAAAAAAAATAGAGGTACAGCAAGTAATACAGCAGAGAAATGAAATAATAAAGATAATTGCAGAAATCAGTGAAATAGGAAGCACAGAGACAATAATGAATATCAATTAAACCATATGTTGGTTTTTGAAAAAATTAGCAAAATTGAAAACACTAGCCTGACTAACCAAGAAAATAGGGCTAACGCAAATAATCAAAATCAAGTATGTAAGAGAGGCCATCACTACAGATCCTAAAAAGATTCACAGTATAATAAGGGACTCTTATAATAACTTTATGACATCATTGATGATGTGTAAAATTCTGTAAAAACACAAACTGCCAAAACTCAGTTTGAAGAGATAAATGAATACTCTCATATTTAGTTTTAAAAATTGAAATCATAGGCTGAAAAATTCCACAAAGAAAACTCCAGGCTCTGAATTTTATCTAACATTTAATGAAAAAAATAATACCAATTACACACAAGCTCTTCAAGAAAACAGAAGAAAGTAAACACTCCCCAGCTGATTTTATGAGGCTAGAATTACCCTGATTCCAAAACCTGGCAAAGATACTACAATAAGAGAAACTAGAAACCAATATCCCTCATGAACATAGATGCAAAACTCCCTGACATACTTTTAGAAAATCAAATCCAGCAAAATACCACCATTCAGGTGATCATCATCACCATTCACGGCTCATCCCATAAATGCAAAGTTGTTTCAACATTTAAAAATAAGTTAGCCAGGGCTTCCCTGGTGGCGCAGTGGTTGAGAGTCCGCCTGCCGATGCAGGGGACGCGGGTTCGTGCCCCGGTCCGGGAAGATCCCACGTGCCGCGGAGCGGCTGGGCCCGTGAGCCATGGCCGCTGAGCCTGCGCGTCCGGAGCCTGTGCTCCGCAACGGGAGAAGCCACAACAATGAGAGGCCCGCGTACCGCAAAAAAATTAAAAAAAAATAAGTCAGGCAATTCACTATGTTGACAGAAAAGAACAACCATATGACTTCAAGGAAAAGTACTGGACAAAATTCAATACCCACTCACAATAATATTTCTCAGGAAACTTGGGGTGGAGGGAAATTTCCTCAATCTGATAAAGGACACCTGTGGTAAAATCTACAGTTAACATCATAATTACGGTAAAAGGTTGAATGCTTTCTCTCTAGATGGAGAATGAGGCAAGAATATCCCATCTTATCAGCTCTATTCAACATTATCCTGGAGGTCTTAATGAAAAGAGAAAGAAATACAAATAAAAGGCACACAGATTGGAAAGGAAGAAATAAAACTTCCTTTGCCAATGACGTGACTATGTTGAATCCCAATGAATCTACCAAAAAGAAACTAGGGAAGATAAGTGATTTTAGCAACTTTGTGGGATAAAAGCTCAATATACAAAATATGTCATGGGCCCTGTTCAGCGAAATAAGTGCATTGATCACATAGTTTGATGGTGCAGCAATGTCAAATTGTTACAACAGGTTGTATCACGTATTCTCAATTTTTGCACTTCTCTCATCATAGACTGGTAACAAAAAGTTCATGGACTGGGATCACAGACCACTGTCCACATGACACACAGACTTTTGTTAATTAAGGGAACCTTCCATGTATTCAGTAAGTAACTCATGTATGTTAGGCACTGTGCTGAACACAGGGTCCCCCAAAAAGAGCAAGGCTCAATTCCTAGGATAGGATCCCCAGTATAAGAAGGGGCATAAAACCAGTACACATATAATGAATATTTTCAAGAATATGTTTACAGCCGTAAGTGATGAGAAATGGTTTGCATCTGAAGAATGGGAGAAAGGAAATAGAAGAGTTGTCCTGATCACAAAAATCTTAATGGTTGAGGATGTATTTGAATTTGCCATAGAGAAGCAACAACAGAGCAACCCAAACCCACTCACATAACAATGAGCTTATGGTGAGAATTTGAGGTCTCCTATTGTTTGTTTGTTTGTTTGTTTCTGGGAAATGGACTTCTACAAAAGCTTCTGGGATTTGGAGGGGTAAAGAACAGTTGTTAAATCTCCCCCTTCTAACATCTTCCTAATACTCCAAATCCACTTCCGATTCCCAAATAAGTATGATATTCATGGCTGAAAGCCCAAGAATAACATTTCTGTACAGATTGTGACCTGTGTACCTAGAATCAGGGAAGGGAAGAAAGGGAAGATCCTCAGAAATAAGATGATACCAAAGTTTTGCAAATATGGCAATGAGAGATGGATATTTTTTTCCTAGGCCATGTGGATTTGCTGGAATTGGGAGACATCAGTTGCAGCTCTGACACTAAATCCAGTGCTCTTTGTCTTATGCCATCTTGCCTCCCCAGACACAAGAGGAATGAACATCAACTGTAGCTGCTGTAACTGCACGTAATCAACAAACCCAAATGAGTGATCTGTGTAACAGAGTGACAGCTTTAACCTAAACACAGAGGCATATCTGGACATGAATGAAGGACTGAGGACAAGTCCCCCAGGTGTCTATTTACAGGAACATAGAAGAAGACTTCTGGGGAAAAAAAAAAATGTGACCAAAAGGAAGAGAACAGTGGAGGTATAGGGAAATCAATTCATCATATTAAGCCATCACTGAAAGGAGTAAAATACTAGGTTATCACTAAGACAATCCAGTGCTTATTAACTAACCCTCACATCCCCAGAAAAGTAAAAGCTACAAGATGAATGTCAACAAAATACCAGGGTGACACTGAGAGCAGTATTGGCCATGACCACGATATTAGCAAAACTAACAGTGATGCGACAACTTTTGCAGCTGATCCCGTGGTTCTGTCAACATCAGGGCTGCCTACAGTTTTAACATAAACACCATAAAATAAGGATCTTATTCCCATCTCCAACCAGAAAATGAGTTCCAAAGCACATAAAATGAACTAAAAAATAATCCCAGAAATCTTCAATAAGACACACAGTACACGTCTTTGTTTTTAAAAAATTAAGTCTGAGGATAGGACAGATTTTTTTTTAATGGATTTCTGGAATTTCCATTATCTCCAAGCTCTTTTTCTGCATCTCCTCTCCCCTTTCTGCAGACCCAGAATACAACACAGCTTTATTTTCTGGTTCACAGAAACTAAACTTTTTTTAATTAAAGCTTTTTTTCTTGTTTAGAACAGTGGTTCTCACCTGTTAGTGTGCACTGAAATCACCTGAAGGGCTGTTTAAACCAGGCTGCTGGGTTCAACCCCACAATTTCGGATTCAGGGCCTGAGTACTGGCATTTCTAACAAATTTCCGGGGGTAGCTGATGCTCCCTGGTCAGGATACCAGACTTGGAGGAGAACCACTCTTCAAAGCTACCTCCATCCTCCAATCTCTTGACACAGCTTTTCACATTATAAAACAGAATAACAAGAAGTACACAGCTGTTATGTCCGCCTCCTTCCCTGTAGTTTAGGCAGGGCATTGAGTACAGGGTTAATAAATATTTGTTGTAGAAGTAAATTAACAGACAAATGAATGATTGAGTTGCAAATGAAAATAAAAGCATTTGTTTTGTTTGCTTCAAAACCGTTTAGAACAACCCTAAACACAACAAAATGAAACACTAGATGAACAAGAAACACAACCAAAATGATTCTATCCCAGAACAAAGAAAGAGACGATGTAAAGATAAATTTCCATTATGCCTTTCAAAACATAGAAAGTACATTCCCAGTACATTTCAGATGATCATATTTTCCCCGCCTACAGGCTTTAAAAGTTTAAACACTGAATGCCAGTTTCATAGTATCTTTCAAATAATCAACAAATTATTTTATGATTTTAAATCCAAATATTTATACATCTTTAAGACAGTCACACCCTTCTACTTTAGAAAGGTAAACTGCACAAGTGCATGTATGTCTTCTCCCTCCTGGAATCCACAAAGCCAGAAACCCACAAAGGGAAAATAGTGACTGAGGGGTACCTGCCTTCACACAGCAGGGAAAGCTGGACTCTGGGTTACTGTGGGAAATAAAGCAACAAAGAGCACGCACCCCGACCCAGGGAGCAGAGGGACGGCTCAGGAACTCAAGACACTGCTGACGGCCATGGCGGGGAGTGAGGTTAAAACAGGAGGATTAATTGGAAGTTGAATAATGTGAAGTTTGACGAGCTGACATCCTTTCCGACACCCTGCTGTCAATTCATTTTTAAGATCTCACCATTATCACGAAAGATAGAGACCAAGTCAAACAGGAAAAGAAACCAAGTGGAAAGCAGGATCATTTTTTAAGGTATATACGATCTTTAGAGAGATGACAGAAAATTTTGCATGAAACAAACCAGAAAAGTGTAATAATAATAGTTTAAAAGTTCTTTTAGAACTGACTTACTTTTGGATTAAATGACAAGGAAATCTGTTCCATTGCAGAGATGATGGTTTTGAAGAATCGAGTCAGGAGCAGTTGTTGCTCATCCCTCTGGGGCCTGAGTGCATGTCTGCTCCCAGGCAGAGGCCCTGTGGAAACATCCACACATTCAGTCATGGGATGTACCGGTGGCCCACCCATATTGATCTCCAGTGTGCAAGACTCCTAGACATGTCAAACCATGTGCTTGATTTTAAGAAATATTGCCATCAAATCTATATCCAGGGCTAGGCAAGATGTCAAAAAGACATGCTCACTGTAACATATAAAAGCATCAAAGACCCTACAGGCAAATATGGACCATCTTTATATGATAATCATGAGCATGGATCATCCCTATTGCCAAAAAGAAAAATAAAAGTACCTAAAGATAGAAGACCATGTGATTGTAAACAATTTAAAGAAGGTAATATACTGGACTTATGCAAAACTACAATGAGATATCACCTCACACCGGTCAGAGTGGCCATCATCAAAAAATCTACAAACAATAAATGCTGGAGAGGGTGTGGAGAAAAGGGAACCCTCCTACACTGTTGGTGGGAATGTAAACTGATACAGCCACTATGGAGAACAGTATGGAGGTTCCTTAAAAATCTGAAAACAGA
This sequence comes from Aethalodelphis obliquidens, assembly GCF_003676395.1. NCBI lineage: Eukaryota > Metazoa > Chordata > Mammalia > Artiodactyla > Delphinidae > Aethalodelphis > Aethalodelphis obliquidens. Next base: position 27,857,503 of record NW_020837969.1, on the reverse strand, counting down.
ACTACCATATGACCCAGCAATCCCACTACTGGGCATATACCCTGAGAAAACCATAATTCAAAAAGAGTCATGTACCAATATGCCAGCCACACTCTTAGTTGCTCTAACCTTAAACCCCTTCTGGAATCATCAGTTAAAGCAATGGCTGCCTAAGATTGCTCCAAGAGAAAGCACCTGGCCGCTGATTGGGTCCTGTAAGTGTTGAGCTCACTTCCACCTCTGAGCTCTGTATTCCTGCTTCTCTCCTCCCTCTGTCCCAGGCCTTTGTCTCTACCAGTCTAAATCCTACCCATGAATCAATGTTTAGTTCAAGCACCTTTTCCTTCGAGAAATGTTCCTACAATTACTATCCAATGATTTCTCACTGTCTTCAGTATAAAAATCCATTTTTCTTACTAAGACACCCTAGGCCATCATGGTCAAGCCTCAGCTTTCCTGTTCAACTTAATTCTTCACCACTAACTTTCCCCACCCCTGGCACTCTACCCTCCAGACCTAGGAAAACATCCTGCTTCCTCAGGCTTCTGTGCTTTTGCACACACTACTTCTCCTCTCCTTAATTCCTCTCCTCCTTCAAGTGCACCTCAGGTTATCTGTACCCCTCGTCTGGCTTGACTGCCCCACCTACGTACTACCATCGCTTGCCTTTAAAAAATCCCCAGTTATATCCATAAATAACCACTATTTACTGAGCATCTATGATATAGCAGACACTGTAATAGGTGTTGTATTTATATTCCTTCTGTTAATCACTAAAAAATTTATGTGGTACATACTATTATCCCTATTTTCCAGAAAATGAAAGCAAGGCTTAGAGGGGTTTAGAAATCCCTAGATTTATCGGTAGTACATTGAAAAACTAAGATTTGAACACAGTTGATTTTACTCCAAAGCCCACCTACAGTTTTGTACTTAGCACTGTGAACTGTTCTTATGGTTCATGTGCGTGATTACAAATTCCGTAAAGGCAAGATCCATGAGTGTCTTAGCCTTACGTCTCCATCATATAGCATAGGGCCTTATAATAAGTACTCAGTAAATATCAGTATAAAGAAAATGAATGATCTGTTGGTTCAATGCTTTCTCCATTGTCTGTGTGCTCCTTGAGGACAGTATATTACTCATCGTAACATCCTGAGGTTCCAGTATAGTGGGTTCTTTTGTTTGTTTGGGGTTTTATTGTATTGAAATATAGTTGATTTACAATGTTGTGTTAGTTTCAGGTGTACAGCAAAGTGATTCAGTTATACCTACATATATATATCTCCATTCCTTTTCAGATTCTTTTCCCTTATAGGTTATTACAAAATATTGCATAGAGTTCCCTGTACTATACAGTAGATCCTTGTTGGTTATCTATTTTATATATAGTAGTGTGTATAGGTGAGTCCCAAACTCCTAATTTATCTTTCTCCCTTTTCCCCTTTGATATCAGAATAGTGTTTGTTGAAAGAATAAATGAATACACTATATTCTCTCTCTCTCTCTCTCTCTCTCTCTCTCTCTATCTATATATCTATATATCTCATACACACACACACTATTTTGATAGCTCATGTAGGACCTTGGAATAATACTCTGCTGGTTTCGAACATGTATTATTACACAAACAGGTCTCAGACCTTTAAAAGTCAAGAATTGTGTCTCCCACTTCAAGACCTTTTCTCATTGGTTAGCATAACACTTGGCGCAGACTTGATGCTTAAAAATACTGCTTTTGTTGCTCCTCAAGAAGAAAAAGACATGAATCTTTTCCATGAATTGTACAGAAAGATTAGGTATCATTTGCTTGAGTAACTCTGGTTTATCCCTTCAAGTGAAACACGAGTTTGGCTGTGGAAATTTGAAAGCCATCCGACATGGACTGGCCTAAGTGATACTGGCACCAAGGGAAATTCTGCCGGACTGTAAGCTTTGTGGTTTCCCGTGATGAGAGCGATCCAGAAAAAGCCATACCTCCTCCTCAAAGCCAGTGGGGACCAGGATATGGGTGAGCGAAGGGCATTAACATTTTAAGTATGGAAATTAGAGGTTCTGGCATCCCTGGGAAAAAAAAAAAACGACATGGCCTTTTAGAGCCTGCAGGATCTGCTGCCAACGTCTTTCCCCTTGAGACAAAAACTATGTTCAACTCTCGATAATTACCCCTGAGCTGTGCCAACCCCAGAAATCCTTTCTAGCCAAGAAGCCCCGCAGGGAGTTGAAATTTACATTTATAATCATTTACCTTCCAAAAAAAGATAGTTTTCAGGACCAAGCTTCACACAGATAATCTTGGGGTGAGATCTGCTTTAGACCTGAGTCTGGACCTACCCATGTCAACCAAGGAAACCCATGTAGAGAGAGAAAGACAGCTTTTTTTCCCCCCTTTTAAGAGGATATTCAAAGGGGAAATATTGAAAGAATTGAACACCTGAACTATCAGAAGCAAGACTGTCTCTATAGTGCCATGTAATCTGTTTTTCTGGAGCTCTGCAATCCCAGAAACGAGCAGACTGTGTTTCATCTGCTCTCCAGAGGCCTCTCCAGACTCAAGAGAGACAGACAGGGTTCTCAAACCCATCTGATCCCCTTTGCTTATCTGAGCAGAATCAAAACGCACAGAGGCCCAAATATTTGGCCAAACAACAGAAGTAGCCAGGCAACAGATGCTTAAAAGAAAAAAGAAAAAAAACTTAAAAACACAGATTAAATCACATGCCTTTTCTTCTGATAAAGACACAGTCCTTACTGTCACTGAAAATATTCATCAATATTATTCATGTCTGATTAATTACGAATAAGTCCCAGTTTTCTGTTTTCGATCCCCTTGGTTTATGAATTCAGCATCATTAACAAATTGTACATCAGGGCCTTATGCTTTTACTTCCTTTTCTCCCTGGAAAAATTAATGTTAGTCCCTGTTGACTTCTCCATCTTTCCCCCAGAAAACATACCAAAAAAGCAATAAGATTCACAATGGAGGTATGTGATTGCAGTGTGAACAGTGGCAGGGGCAGGAGGTGACGGGTTATTCAGCTCTCAGCACTGTCTTCCTATTGGGATTCACGACACTGGGAAAAGAATTTAATTGGCCCTCCCTCCTTCTTCAAGTGTGACAAGGGTAATATATTACTGCCAAACCTTGTGAGAACGTTAAGAAACATCATTCCAGCTGTTTGAGCCCATGAGAAAAGCCATGAGTCTTGTCAAGTCCTTTTGCTACTTCACAGCATAAAGCAGTCACTTCATTAATTAGATGAGCGTGTTGCCAGGCGACTCCAGTACGCTCTCTCTCCATCACTGATCTTTGTCAATTTGGGTAATAAAACAGCAATTGAATCATCCCCCCCTCACACATTAGTAACTGTTTTATGATGGAATTTTAGTTTCCTGCTGCACTTGATTAATCAGTCTGGGGAGGTCTTACACAGATATAGTATGAGTTTAATTAAAAGGCAGACTGCAAAGAAACCAACAGAAAGGAAGGCACAGTTCAAAGAAAACAAGTTCCGTGACTATGTGATAAAATTAAATATTCTAGGTAACCAGGTTCTTAGCTGAGTCCAGGGCTAAAGGTGGAGGAACAGACTCATGGTGGGGAGGTGGCGACACTAGAGTGGAGGGGTGCTTGGGAGGAGGTAGCACCGTGTTAGCTAACAGCTGTGGATTCTTGGGGGGGTGGCTTCCTGACTGTGACCAGGAACCCACGGGGGGGGTGAGAACAGGAACCTATACAGGGGTGTGACCAGGAACCCACAGGGGGGTGGAACAGGAACCCACAGGGGGTGAGAACAGGAACCCACTGAGGGGTGAGAACAGGAACCCACGGAGGGGTGAGAACAGGAAACCACGGGGGAGTGAGAACAGGAACCCACAGGGGGTGAGAACAGGAACCCACAGGGGGTAGAACAGGAACCCACGGGGGGTGAGAACAGGAACCCACAGGGGAGTGAGAACAGGAACCTACAGGGGGGTAGAAGAGGAACCCACGGGGGGGGGGAGAACAGGAACCCACGGGGGGGTGAGAACAGGAACCCACGGGGGGCTGAGAACAGGAACCCATGGGGGGTGAGCACAGGAACCCACAGGGAGGTAGAACAGGAACCCACAGGGCACGGGTGAAAACAGGAACCCACGGGGGCATGAGAACAGGAACCCACGGGGGTGGGTGCGCAGCCTGGGAATAGGAAGAGCCATCACCATCAACTCATGGTGGGAGGGGAGGGGCCTCTTGAGCCCAGAGCCCTCTCCTTTGACCTGGTGCTGTTAGCAGAGGCTCTTTTCTGCTCAGCCTTTGGGCTCTTTAAGTCTTCTGGAAGTTTCTTAAAGCGTTGCATTTATTTTTCTGGCTACATTATATCTGATAAACTGTCTACACTTCAGAAAATATTGCTGGTGGCAGCAATTCTGGACCTCACTGTTTTCTCCTGGCATCCGTCCTAGAGAATGATTTTGTCACAAATGTGGGGCACTGGGGTTTGCTGTGGACAAAACTGCTTTTTGGGAAACGATAAAAAGGCTTGGGGAGGGGAAAAAGAAAACTGTGTTCTGTCTACACAATTCCACAACAGTTTTGTTCACTGTCTACCACTCCCACGTCCACGTCTCACCTGCACAGCCCCTCCTCCCTCCACGAGCAGTGATTCTGGTGGTTCCAAGAGCTGCCTTGGGACTCTGCGCGTGGCACCTGGTGATAATCCTTCCTGTGTCCGTTGGCAACAAGCAAGATTAACTCTTTCATACTTTGAAGAGACTGTGTTAATACAGGCCGGCGGGCGCACGACCGTTAGGGCGCAGCCGTTAGGGCGGGGCTCTTAGGGCGCAGGAGCGGCAGGGCGCAGCTCAACGGAGTGATTTTAGGCAACTATTTTTCTCTCTGCTTCTCTCTTCTCATTTATATCCTTTCCACTTCAAACACCCCTTGATGCTTTATGTTATGCCTTATCACCCTCCCCTGCCCCTCCCCTCATCCCTCCCGCCACAAATGTGTTTTTTTTTAAATATTGATTGGTTGATTGACTGATTGATTCGGCTGCGCTGGGTCTTAGTTGAAGCATGTGGGATCTAGTTCCCTAACCAGGGATTACACCCGGGTCCCCTGCATTGGGAGCGCGGAGTCTTAGCCACTGGACCCCCAGGGAAGTCCCACCAATGTGGTTTTGACAAGTGCTTTAGGGCCCTGACAAATGCTTCAGAGGAAAAGGGGACGGGGCTTATACTTTAACTAGGAAAATATACACAGTACAGCCTTACTAATAAAATTAATCAGGGAAGCCATAAGATAGTACCATCATATTCCTAAGTGGAAATATAAATTATATATCACCATAAGACCAAAGCTCTGAAAAAAAAAAGAGAGAAAATGAGTCTAAGAAAAGAGTATTATAATAGGTAGGCTAAAAGAAAAGGTCACATAATTCAGGCAGCTGTAAAAAAAATCAGAGAATCTTTTTAATCATTGGAATAGGAAGTCTAGGGTCCATATTAATATCAAATTCTGTGAGCCCCTGAATAAGAAATAGATAAGTTTGGCTAATCTTAGCCTAACAATGACCAAGAAAGAAAGAACCCACAGCTTGCTTGGGAGGAAGTGTATTTATCCAGGCCTCAGTGCATTTCCATGGTACCTGTCACTAAAGTACTTGTCTTTTTGTCCTTAGAGTCTACTCCCTGAGAGGTTGTGCATAGTAATTAATTCCAGTTCATAAGTGTTCTTGTTACATATGATTTTAAAGAACCTCATGTGTACAGAATTGGGTTAATTATAATCCTCAGGTCATAATAATCTTCAGTGATCCACACATGACAATAATTATTTCATTTATGAATTTTAATAATAAAATCAACACTCAAGAATGCACCATGCAACCCAATAATTAAAACTCTGATAATAACTTTTATCTTTGAGTCTTGAAAAGAATATTATGCTGTTTATAATCTTCTGGGATTTGAGTTTTTTCATTTCCATTAAATTAGCAAGATTCATTCATATCTTAGTGAATACATGGGGTTGATTTAGTCCACTGCTATGTAATTCATTGCTTGAATATGATATAATTTAATTACTATAGCTCTTAAGGCTGCTTTCAGATTTTTACTATTATGAACTGTGATGATGTGAAAGTTTTTGTTTATGTCTTCTGCTGATACTGTGCAACTATTTCTCTTGGGTATACAACAAAAAGTTAAACTTCTGGTTTGTAAGACATGTAACTGTTCAACTTTCCAAGATAATACCTTATTTTCCAAATATGTTATACCAATTTACACTCCTATCAGCAACTTTTAGGCAATCCTATTGATCTACATACTCTTTAATACTTGGTATCATTAGACATTTAAAATTTTAATTAATTAAATGAGTAAAAAGTGTTATTCATGGGTTTATTTTGCATTTCCCTCATCACTAATGAAGTTGATTATCTCTAAATATGGTTGTGGTCTTTTCTACTGTGAAATGATCGTTTTCCCATTTTAATATTGTACTGTAGAAGCTTTTTATCCACTAAGGAGATAGTGACTATCTTTTGTCAATTGTATGTGTGACACATATACTCTTTCCTATTTATAGCTTTTTTTTTCACTTTCATTAAGCTATCTTTTGATTAGCAGAGATTCTCATTTTAAAATACACAAATTTATCTGTCTTTTCCTTTATGGTTAATAGTTTTGATATCCTGTGGAATAAAATGTTTCCTACCCCTGTATCAACTCTATTATCTAAGAAAATTTTACACTTAATATTTGAGTCTTCAGTGCATCTGAAGTTGTTTGTTTTGTATGGTGAGAAATAGATATTCAATTTCCTAGCCAGTGGAATAAGATAAAAAAAGAAGTAAGGTATAAGACTTGGAAAGGAAGGAAAAAACTGTCCTTATTTGCAGATGATATGATTGTTCACATAGAAAACCCTTGAGAATCAACAGAGAATTATTATAAAAATATATTATAAAGTATATAAAATAGAATTATTATAAATAGAGAATTGAACAGTTTTAAGAGGGCAAAATATAAAATTCTATTGTATTTCTATACATCAGTAGCAAATAATAAGAAAATGTAAGTTTTTAAATAAAGATATTAGCATAGCAAGTAACACTGTAAAATATTTAGGAATAAATCTAACCAAAGATGTATAAGGCCTAAGAGCAAAAAAATCATAAAATTCCACTGAGAAACATTCAAGAAGACTTAAATAATTGGAGACAACATGTTTGTGATAGACACATATCATAGAGAGGTCAGTTCACCCCAAATTGCTTATAGACTCAATGTAACATCAATCAAAGATTTAACCAGACTTGGAATGAGGCTGATTCTTAAAACTGCTATGGAAGTATAAAAAGTCAACAATGATCAGGACATGTCTAAAGACAGCTAAGAGAGAAGATATCTCATCATATATCAGGATTTATGATGAAACTTCAGCAATTAAGACACATATATATTAATGCAAAAACAGACAAACTCACAAATGTTATAGAGTAGAATAGAAAACCCATAAAAAGGCCAACACACATATGGAGTTTTGAAATATAATACAAGTAGCATAGCAGACCACTGTGAAAAGGGGGCTGATTATAAAAATGGAACTGGAAAAAAGGTTATAATGCCTGTAGGTAGAAAGTGGTTTAATTTACATAAACAACTGGTGTTTATTAAAGTGGTATTTCAAAGCTCTCAGGCTTGTCTTCATCAATAACAAACTCCTAGAAGTCTTTCTTCTTGAGAAGAGTCTGCATGTCATAAGGGGGCTGGATTAAGATCTCTAAGGGACACGCCCAGATAACAACAGCGAGTCCTTAATTCCCTTTCAAGAAGGATGCGGCTGGTTAACTGGAAGCGTTTGGATTGGTGAGTGGGAGATGCAATTGAGACCAAAGTCGAACTTCATGAGGCAAAAAGAAGCTGAGTGCTAACTCCCGCCGTCATTGTTCTAGGCCCCTCCCCCTCATACCATTCACCTTTTCTTCTTCTTCTTCAAAAAAGAAAAAGCCAAATAACTTTTAAAGGATTCAAAGCTATTAGCTTACTCAATTTATTCATATGTTTTGGTCTGCTTTCGCTTCACAGTGTTTAAATAAAGTCATGACTCATTTGCTTGGTTCCACATTTCAGTGCATTTCCCAAAACAACCCACTTACACTGACATATGTTCCCCTCTTTACTCCTGAGCCTTAATCCTCTTTAGTCTCAGTGTCTGGGAGCCTAAGCATATTAATTCATTTCAGCCCAAAAATGTTCTCTTGTAGAAATTTACGTGTTGTAAATTTCTATGGAAGCCTTCACTTAACCATTCCTTCACCTACTCCACTGATATTTATTAAAGGGTCACTTCAAGGCCTCCTGGACAGTACTCAGTAATAATAAGTACTCAAAAGCGTTTCTTTTCTCACAATATACTACCTAATTGATTGATGCCATCCTCTACTCTACTTCCCAATATATTACTGATCTCTGCTGTTGGCTAAATGCTGGGTCTCGTGTCTGTTGACTCAAATCCTCCTCTTAAATATAAGGCTGATATCACGGCTCAGCTACCTGACTCTGTATCAGATGTAATTGTAATTTCTCTTTGTACCCATCCAACTTTTCAGGATAATTTTGATCTCATTCCCTAGAAGTGGGGCCAAAACATCTTACCCTAGCACTAATTCAAGTGGCTGGCTTTCCCAATAGGCTTATTCATTATCTGATGGAAGAAATAAGTCACACAGTGCTATTATAAGTCTTTTCAGAAAATGTATAGGTGTGGAGAAACAAAGCATGTATATTAAATAATTAAAGAACAATCCTAGTTTAGCATATGACTTCATGCCACATCTCCGCCTATTCAAATACACTCTATGGTTCAACTGCCTGGCTGAATTCCACCTCTTATGGGAAATTTTATTTCTTAGTTCACATTTTGGATTAGAGCTTTGTTTGCTTAGGAAATATGGAAAAGTATTCCAAACTCAGACGGGAACTTAGAACGGATCTGTTATTTAAAATTCTTTTTCCCATGCTGGAATGCCTATAGCCACTAATATCTGTTTCACTCCTTTGACACTTATGGATCCATTAAAGACAATTCACAATAGATTGTAAACTATATGGCTTTTTTCTCCTATTAGCTCCTTGAGAACAGCTCTTCTACCCTTGAAAATACCCTCCGTTATCAGTCCAGGTCCTGGAGGAAGCAGATGGCACATTCAAACTGGGATAATTTGAGTAAATTTAGTCAAGGGGCTATATACAACCCCTAAGGCAGTGGTCCCCAAAGTTTTGGCACCAGGGACTGGTTTCGTGTAAGATAATTCTTCCACGGACTGGGGTGGGAGGTGGGGGATGGTTCAAGGCAGTAACGTGAGCGACGGTTCAGGTGGTAATGTGACCGATGGGGAGCGGCAGATGAAGCTTTGCTCGGTCACCTGCCACTCACCACCTGCTGTATGGCCTGGTTCATAACAGGCTGTGGACCAGTACCGGTCCGTGGCCCAGGGGTTGGGGAACTGTGCCCTAAGGGACAGTGCAGTATTCAGAGACTAGTAACTATAGGGTTTATTCTTTGACTAATCCTAAAAGGTAAGAATGGAGAGCAGTCACTATAAGTCAGAAGCAGAGAAGGCTTTGTGGTACGTTCTGGCTGATCTTTGTTTAAGGGGAGCATCGGAATCAGGGTCCCTGTAAGAGGAGCAGTGGGGGAGTCAGCACCCTGGCCACGTATGCCTCACCTCCTTCCCTCCGGATTCCTGACACAGCTTCCCATGGTAAAACCAAAAGTAAAGCCAAGTCAAAGGCAAAAGACAGCCCGTACAGATGGGGCTCCTAAGAAAAAAATCGAAGTGGTGAGCAGAGAACAGATCTGCAAGGACAAAAGGAAGACACAGAGCACATTCTCAGGGACTTGGGTTACACACAAAGTGGACCAAACTGAAATGGAATTAAATTAAAAATAAATAACAGAAATCTAAAATATCTGCAAATATCTGGAAAATGCATAGTCAAAGAAGGAATCAATAGGGAAATTAGAAGTCATCTCTCCCTGATTGAAAATGAAAGTGCAATGTACCAAAATCCGTGGGATGCATACAAAACAGTACTTACGGGGAAACTTATAGCTTTACAGCTATTTTAGAAAGGAAGAGAGGCTTCAACCTAAGGTCTCAGCTTCCACAATTAAAAAAAAAAAAAAAAAAAACTTTGAAAAAGAGCAACTTAAACCAAGAGGAAGCAGAAGAAAGGAAATAATAAAGGTCTGAGCAAAAACCAATGTAATAGAAAACAGCAAAACATTAGAGAAAAAGTATGAAACTAAAAGTTGGTTATTTGAGAAGAGCAATAAAAATGATAAACCTCAAGCCAAACTGATCAGGAAAAAGAGAAAAGATACAAGGTAATATCGGTAATGAGAAAGGTGATATTACTACAGATTCTTCAGGTATTTAGAACAGCGGTCCCCAACCTTTTTGGCACCAGGGACCAGTTTCGTGGAAGACAATTTTTCCATGGACTGAGGGGGGGGATGGTTTCAGATGATTCAAGCACATTACATTTACTGTGCACTTTATTTCTATTATTATTACATTGTAATATATAATGAAATAATTATACAACTCACCATAATGCAGAATCAGTGGGAGCCCTGAGCTTGTTTTCCTGCAACTAGATGGTCCCATCTGGGGCTGATGGGAAACAGTGACACCCGAAGTGTGTTACTTATGTCCAGTCTACTCCGTAAGATGCAGCTTAATTGTCACTTGTCAGTCACTGATAGGGTTTTGATATGAGTCTGCAAGCAATTGATTTATCATGGTCTCTGTGCAGTCAAACCTCTCTGCTAGTGATAATCTGTATTTGCAGCCACTCCCCAGCACTAGCATCACCACCTCAGCTCCACCTCAGATCATCAGGCATCAGATTCTCATAAGGAGCACAACCTACATCCCTCGCATGCGCAGTTCACAGTAGGGTTCGTGCTCCTATGAGAATCTAATGCCGCCGCTGATCTGACAGGAGGCGGAGCTCAGGCAGTAACGCGAGTGATGGGGAGCGGCTGTAAATACAGATGGAGCTTCGCTGGCTCGCCTGCCACTCACCTCCTTCTGTGCAGCCCAGTTCCTAACAGACCACAAACCAGTACTGGTCCATGGCCCAGGAGTTGGGGACCCCTGATTTAGAGGATACTAAGAGAATATGATGAAAAAACAATATGCCAATAAATTTGGCAATTTAGGTGAAATAGCAAATGCCTAGAAAGATACAAGCTAGAAAAGCTGGCCAAGAAGAAATGAGTAACTTGAATAGCTCTATAGCTGTCAAACGAATTTATAGTTAAAAATTTTCTCACAAAGAAAACTCCAGACACAGATAACTTCACTGGAGAATTCTATCAAATATTTTAAGAATAAATAATACCAATCCTACATAACATTTTTGAGAACAAATTTGAAAGGAAAAATAATTTCTAATTTAATCTATGAAGCCATCCCCCTCAGTCAAAAGTATTACAAGGAAAAACAACACAAAACTGACTACCAATAACTTTTATAAATGTAAGTGAAAAAAAATACTTAACAACATTTAAGCAAATCAAATTCAACAAGACATAAAAACGATAACACATTATGTCCAAATGGGGTTTATCTCAGGAATACAAGGTTGCTTTAACAATTGAAAAATCAACCTATGTATTCACCATGTTAAAATTTAAAGAGTAGAATTAAACAACATACAATTATCACAATAGGCAAATGAAAAGCATTTAACAAAATCCAACACATTTTCAAGATAAAAATCTACAAGCAAGCTAGTTATAGAACCTGAAAGAGGCCATCTACAAAAAGTCTACAGGTAACATCATGTTTAGTGGTGAAGGGCTGGATCCTCTCCCTCTAAATTCAGCAACAAGGAAGGACTTAGAGAAACCTCAGATAACTGTGGTTCTCATGCAGACCCCTTGACCATGGAGGAAGCACTCAAATGTTCCATTTGGGTTTAAAATAGGATAGATCAGCTTTGCTTGTAAACATAGATTCAAAGCCCTTTTAGTTTCGTGAAAATGTGACTCGTGCTCTGAAATTTCTGTCACAATTCTTGCTCATCAACTTCATCATATCCCTGATTTAGGCTCGTGTCTTAGCTCCCTTACTCATTCTCTGTATTCACATAAATAGAAACTAACCACGGACCCCACTTAACCTCTCGAGGACTGCCTATTTCTCTGCTTGTATTAAAAAAAAAAAAAAAAAAAACTGCCGAAAAGAGTGTAGAGTCACCGTCACCACCGTTCTCCCCACCTATTCTCTCTCTGTCCTACTCCAATCAGGACTTTGCCCAGCACTTAATGAAAACCCCCCTTTGAAGGGCTCTAACCACCTCCACTTTGCCAAAGTAGTGTTAATCCTCTGGATTTATCTTACTTCACCTGTGAGAAGCATTAGATGCATTTGATTGCTCCTTACTTTTCTTCTTGCTTCTAAGGCAGCCTACTTTTTTAAAAAAGTTTCACCACCACCCGGCTGCTCCTCTCCTGTCTCCTTTACTGGGTGTGCTGCCTCTCCCTGACCACCTCATGTTGCAGTGCTCAAGGGTCTTTGTCTCTTTTCTCTACTCTGAGAACACTCCCTATATAATTTCTTCCAGTCCTGTCACTTTAAGTGTCATCTACATCACCAGCCCCAGCTTTACTCCTCAGCTCCAGATGCAAGCAGCCAGCTTCCTACTTGATACTGCCCCACCTGGCTGATTCCTAGGAACCTCACATTTAATATGCCACATGTCTGAAACAGACCTTTGTATTTGACTCCCTCATCTCCATCCTATCTGCGTTTTCTCTAATCATTGCCGTCTCATTAAATGGCAATAATGAGTAAGTCAGGCCCAAATCTGGAAACCACCCAGGAAACTTCTCCTTTCCTCACACTCACACATAACCCACCAGCAAGCCCTCTCAGTCCCCTCTTCACTATATGCTCTGAATCTTACCACTTCACTCTGCCTCCACTGCTGTAGCTCTAGTTACAGCCAGCATCACATCCCTCCTAGACTACGATCCCTTCTTCCACTCCTGTCCCCTTAAAATCAATTCTCCTTCACTTAGCAGCTAAAGTGATCTCACTCCAGTTCAAACCTAGTAACTGTTCAGAACAAAATCCACACGTGTGACCGTTATCCATACTGGGATCCACAGGGCTCTGCATGCTCCACCCTTCCCAACTCATACTTTCTCTCCTGCCTACTTCTCTTCACTCACTTTCTTCTAGTAACAGTGGTATTTCTTCTGTTCATTGACTATACCAAGGTTATTCCTGCCTTCAATGATTTGCATTTGTCACTTCCTCTGCCTGGAATACTTTTCCCCCTGACAACAACAGGGCTTATCCTTCAGTTCAGCCACATCTCTGTTCAATCATCACTTGCTCTGAGAGGCTTTCCCTGAACTCCTAGGGACTCCCCTGGTGGCACAGTGGTTAAGAATCTGCCTGCCAATGCAGGGGACATGGGTTCGAGCCCTGGTCCAGGAAGATCCCACATGCTACGGAGCAACTAAGCCCATGTGCCACAACTACTGAGCCTGTGCTCTAGAGCCCGCGAGCCACAACTACTGAGCCCCGCGAACTACTAAGCCTGTGTGCAACAACAACTGAAGCCCGCGCGCCTAGAGCCCATGCTCCACAACAAGAGAAGCCACTGCATGAGAAGCCCGCGCACCGCAACGAAGAGTAGCCCCTCTCTCGCCACAACTAGAGAAAGCCATGTGCAGCAACAAAGACCCAACGCAGCCAAAAATAAATAAATTTTAAAAAAATAAAAGAACTCCTCTTTGTCCCATTGTCACTTTCTATTTCCATATCCTGCTTTATCTTACCCTAAAGCACTTAAACCACATTAAACTATGTATTTATTTACTTAAGTGCTCATAATCTGTCTCCCTAATTAGAAACTGAAGTTCCAAAGGGCAGGTCCTTTCTTGTATTGTTCATCCCTATACACCCAGTGCCTAGAACAATATGTGGCCTATAGCAGGCACTCAACAAATAGCTGTTCTAAGAATGAAATATTGAGGACAGTATTGTATCAGATAAATATATTCCATTAAAACCGGACCCTGCTTTGAGATAAGTTATTCCCTTTTTGTAGAGCCTTTTGTTAATGCCATTCCATAAGACAAGAAAGAAAAGTAAGCAATTTCAATAAAACAAAAGATATCCAAGGCAAGTTTAGATTTAAATATTAAAAGCGTCAATCATAATAAGGCCCTATGTTTCAATAAACTTAATGGTTTTCTTGGTACTTTCTTATAAACTATCCTGCTTAATCCTTGTAACACTCCTTCATTAGTATCTCCATTTTGCATATGAGAAAATGAAAACTCCATAGAGCTGTGGGACTTGAGTAAGTTCACACTGCTAAGAAATGACAGAGACAGGATTAGAGCTATGTTTCTCAGACTGTTCGTCAGGATTCGCTCACTAAAGCATGGAACTCCCAAAACTAACCTGAATCCCTCGTACTCTGACGGTGCCAGGTCCAACGTTAAAGAAACAAATCTGAAAATGACTTTCCATGGCTCACATTATGAAAACATATACTCTTTAAAAGTCAAACTTTAATTTGAAAAAAGACTCTTCCTTAAAACAAACAAACAAACAAAAAAAAACTCTGAGAATGAGCCAGAAAGGGAGCTTGGCTCTGAGAAGACAATTCATGGTATTGGGCAGGGGGGCGGGGCAAGCATTATAACATGGGTGTCAGACAGAGAAGACCTTCTGGGAAGGGGCATGCTTGGACCCATCTGGTACAAAGAAGAGTGGGTGGGTCAACAGTCAAATGATTTAATCCGGAGGAACAGCTGTACATGTGTAGCTTATAGGCCATATACAGTCTAAGTATTTTAGCTTGTGGCTTCATTTTATTTTGGTCTTGTTTTGTACTAGCATGGTGTAAATTATTTTTTTATTTTAAATTAGTTCTAAATATCTCACATTCAAAAGATTTCACATAAAAGTCTGAGTGTCTCTGCTTCCTTTTAAAAACTGCAAGATAGGAAGACAGCTAGTTTACCACGTAAAACCACGACAAAGTCTAACGAGGGGCAGCGGCTGCATGCTTACACGGGGCTAGTACCTTCTGTTTGCCACACTACCCATTATTTTCTCATAAATTACACCTTTCTGCTCTGCTCATTGACATTGTTTACTTGGTCTCTGTAGATATCTGAGTGTGTGACCTCTGATTTAGGGATTTCGAGCTATATGAAGTAAGTATGAGGAACCAGGCAATCATCGATGAGATGAGGTTGTATGAATGGGCTGTAGGAACCCCAATTCCCAAACGAAGTATCTTTTCTTTGGGGAGAAAAAAGCCTCTTTGAAAAGAAGTATGTTCATAATAAATGCATCGCAGCTAAGCTAGATCAGTGGCTAAAAGAGCAACTCGCTTGGTAAGGTTGATTCCCCAGTGTACACATCATTGCCTTCATGTGTAAGCTGAGGGCACTTATTACGAATCGCTTCCCCCTAAGTGTCTCACCCAACAGTCTTCTGTAAAGTCTTGGAAGAAGATCTTCAGAGGTACAATACAATACCTTATTTAGGAAGGATGGAACACACTACCCAAAATACAGATCAACCATTTCTGTTGGCGGCATGTAGAGCAGAGCCATGAGGAAACGGGGAACAAGAGAGGGAAAAGGGAAAATCATCAGGAATTTTTAGCAAAGATGGTGATCTTGTGAACGCCCCTGGTTACTTAGGACAATATTGGACATTGGGTGTTGTGAAGGGAGAGAATGGTACTTGCAGACGGAGGAGATTTCTACTCTACTCCCCACAAGAGAAAATATGGCAAGAAGCTTTTCATGCCTCCTTCCCCAAAGAGGAAGAGTCACTTATGTAACAGGTGTATTTAGAAGAAGACCTAGGACATGCTCAGCTTCAGCCTTCCTGGAGAGAAATGCATCTTGGTGTACTCCCCACCGTGGGTTGAGTTTACAAGTTCAGACTCTGCCTTCAACAGGCAAAGCCTGGAGGAAGATGTTCAATTCAGGGGTGAGTAACAGGATGTCCATTATCACCACACATCTAAAACTGTTCTCCCCAGTGGGCAATATTACCAGTTTTATCTCCATTTGTTTATTGCTTATGTTTCAATGCCTTACAAACATAGGAGGGGATAAAAAGGGTTATTTGTGAGAACCATAGATAATACTGAAAAAGAAGTAAGAGAATTGAAAAGTCATTTTCTTTCTTTGTCTTGTGTCTACATTTTCTCTTGGGTAACCAGAAGGTTTTCAAACAGATGGGTTCTTGGATGAGTTGACATTTAATTTCCCTTTGAACCCTGAGGTTCTACAATTGTGTAATAAGATGTACTATTGGTAATTGATATGTTTTCCAGCTCTGTCATGTACAAGGAAAAGAGATGAGGATCCATGCCATATTAACACATGCAGAGAAACGAACAACGAGTTGTTACCGACTCATAGAATCTATAAGCTTGGAAGGAGCATATAGAACCATTTAATTCTCAACCTGTTGTCAGTGTGCCCTTTCCATCTCCAACTAATAAGCCCTCCACTTATGCTTAAAAATATTCCATGACTGGAAATGTAAGACCGTTCTTTTTGAATGGCTGACTCTCAGGTTGCCAGCTACAGGTATATAGATTTTTAGCAGTCAGGAAAAAAACAACAACATTCATATAAGAGAATGCATTGAGCTACTATAATGTACCAAATACTGTGCAATATAAAAATGAAGTCTTTGAAGTCAAGGATTTCACAATCTGTTTAAGAGATAAATAACTATATTTCACTTATGATAAGTACAAAAATGCAGTTGCTAGGGAAGCATAGAAGTGAGTGACTAAGGCTGACTAAGGGTATAAATGAAACTTCTGAAGTGGAATTTCACATCTTCTTTGTTATGCACCTAGGGTTTTCTTTTAGAAACACTTTCTCAGCTTTATTTTTTAAAGACTTTTCATAATTGCAGGTTCTCTTTCCATTCCAATCAATAATTTAATTTGAAGAAATTAAATCAATTTAAATTTAATTTAAAGAATAAACGTACGATTTTTTTTTTTTACAATTACACCTTAAAGAAATGGTAAGCCTCATTGAAACATGTACTGAGTTAATGAACTTCACAGATCTCCACTGACCTGAACACAGCACTCCACTGCAGTAGCCCAGTCCAGGTCACAAGTGCAAAGTGTAATCACCGGAACTTGTACACCTTTAAAATCTTACATTTGAACACCTACTCTCTTATCATGACAACCCTTTCAGCTCTTGCTTTCTTCACCCACATTATAGCTGATCTTGGCCTCAGGAGGGGCTAGAGTCCCGAAGAAGTCCATCAGTCTACCTGCTTCCCTTCCCTCTTTTCCTGATAAATCCCAAAGGTTCACCCTTTCAGTCACAACTTCCTCACCCCTCGCCCCTTCCACCACCCCCTTCCTGAAAAACCATGGGTCTCAGCATTCCAGACTCTCGATTTCTCTGTTCCTACACCAGGGTTGCAGAATGATACTTGAGATAATGCTACCATATGTAGGTTGGTGGCAGTAAACATTCATGCCTCAATTGTCAGTCTCAGCCCCAGAAAATCTTTATTTTTTATTAGAAATCTTTATTATTTCTTTACTAGAAAATCTTCATTTTTGGTCTTTGTCAATGTTCTCTCTCCCAATGCCTTCAATAGCTATTCCATTTTAAATAAAAATAATTGTGTCAAATAAAGTCTGGTATAAAATACTACAAAGAAAATAAATACCATAAATAGTCCCTTTCTTCATAAACCACCATTTTTAATGGGTTGATGTATTCTTTTAGGTCTCCCTCCCACACACCAGTGAATAGGGTAATTTCATGTTGTTGTATTCATGTAGTATATGCCATTTTGTATCCTGCTTTTCCAAAAATGCTTTATCATAAGCAATTTTCCTTGTTATTTTACTACTTAAGCATGATTTTAAATGACTTCACAATGTAAAGAAGCCATACCATGGTTTTACCATCGAGTTTCTTGAAAGAGTAGATGTCACTTACTACATTACTTACTCATATACCACTCACTGCATAACACAGAGTGATAGGGCTAATGCCTGTTACTTCATGCAGTGTACTCCAACACAATCCACCGATGATCTCACATCAGTAAGGACTAGGTTCAACAAGTAGCATCAAAACATAAAATGAAAAGGCATAAATGATATAGAAATGTATTTCTTACTCAAGATATAATCTTAACATGGGAAGTCCAGGGACAGTATGGCAGAGCTGCTCCATGAAGTCTTTGGGGACACAGGCTCCCTGGATCTAGGCTCTGCTAGCAGGGCCCCGATTCACAGGACCGACCTGTAGTTCAGGATGGCAGCTCCACCTCCCGTAATCAGGTATCCATTTCAAATATCTCAAACTTCCCAAGTCTATATCTAAGTTTATTTTTTTCCTACGAATCTGTTTCTCCTCAAGTAGCTTCTATCTTTGTTATTTCCACCATAATGCTAATGAAGTCTGAACAGAGGGCCAGTATCAACTGCTCACTTCCACACTATTCCTCAGCAAATCAGTGACCAAGTTTTATAAATTACGTCTTCACTATGTCTCTAAAAATCCATCACCTCCTCTACACACTCAGAATTGTGGTCTTGGAAAGTAATTGTGATTATTACTCTGATTTAAGGATCTCGCCTTCCTAAACCATATCAAACCATATCGCCCACAGCCCGAATGATCTGAAAACAGGGTTGTTCCTGCCACTTTTTTGTTTAAAATCTTTCAGTGACTGTAATTCATCCTCAGAATAAAGTCCAAAATTATTAGCCTTGTTTAAAATGTCACTTGAAGTCAAATATCTCTTGAACTCTCCAACCTCATTCCCCATCTATACTTTAATACCCAATATGTCCAAGTGGCCATCAAGCTTCTTCAGAGCACATCCCATCATTATACGGGACCATTTTCTACTCCATGTTTATCTCCTGTGCCAAAGCTCCTTAGGCACATTTACCCGCCTATGTTACTCATGCTTAACCTTGAAAATACATTAAAGATCATCTTCCTGCTGGAGCTTCCTTGGCTCAACTTCCTCCAACCAACAAAATGGGGCACTCACTCTTCTGTACTCAGTATCCTAGGTATACGTTCACAGTCACTCTTGTGACATTGTATCAAGTATGCCTGCTGTCATCCTGAGCCCTTTGAATGAGTGACTGCATATCTGATGTGTGACCTAATGTATGGAACATACAGATAGGCTTCATTTAGAGAGCATTTGGTGAAGACTGCCTTGGCTTACTTCTTTTTCCATTTCTCACGTGCCAAATTCTTGATTTCAATAGGTAGGGTGCATCACCAAGTAAAAGTGTGCTTTTTATAATAAAACTTTTAAAAGATTTGCCACTATAAAGACAATACAATGATTTATTGAAAATAAACAAACCTATGAAGATCTCATACAAACAGATTTCTATTATATAATTACTTATAAAAAACAGTTAAGGTTTTAACATCAAATTCTAGTTCCTTTTCACTAAAATACTGGTTACAATCATATCCAATAGTGGGACTATAAGAACAGTTTTGGTCTGGGGTGGGCACTTCTGTGTGATGTGCATTGTTCTTGTCTCACATAATCTGGTCTGCTCAGAAGTGTTTGCTTCTATTTCAGAATCCTTATTAACTAATCACCCAGAGTTCTTGGTCTTTTTAAAATAATCCTAGAAATAGCTTTTCAGCCTCCAGGACAACTTACTGCAGCCTCAGGTGAGAGACACTGCTCTACCCACAGGATCAGAATTTTTAGTTTTGGCCTTTGCAGTCTTTCATCATCTGCTTTCTTTTATGTACTGTGATGTTGGGAAGTGGTTTTACTCTTCTTCTAGAGATCTATATCTCCTTACCTACTAGGAGTGGGAACTGAAAATTGATCTCCCCCCTATTTACAGTCCGTGAAACTTCCTACATTCCATCATAAAAATAGTGACTCAGAACATTATTTTTTAATCACTTCCTGCCCAGTCCAGTGATTTCCAAATGGCTTTGTGTGGATGAACTGCATCAGAATTGCCTGGGAAGTATATTAAAATTATAGATTCCTAGGCTCCGACCCAATCGTTCAAGAGAATTTCCAGGGCTGAGGCCCTTTAATATGAGTTTTAAACAGGAACAAAGGCAATTCTTATTCCAGCCCAGTTTGGGAATTTGTAAGACCACAATTGACTATCATATACCTAAAGTCAGCAGGTACTATTTTCTGAATAAAAACAAAAAGACAAACCATGAATGGGTGACATTCATAAACATTAAAAAGACATAAAGAACCCTTTGAGCTTTCCAGACAAGTGAAAAGCTACCATCTGTCTGAGAAAGTAAGGCAGCCTCCACTTCTGCATGCAGGTTGACAGCTGTCCATCCTGGCGGGCCAGCGCCTCTGCAGTGATAACCAGAAAGAGTCATACACATTCCCACACTTCACATTTTAAGGCATAAGAGAGCTATGAAAGCAGTGAGGATCTAAAACTCCAAGGGATGGACTATTTCCAAGGCGACCTGATCATCTCTCTTTATCTAGGAGCATTTGCCAGTTCTGGGCATGGGCTGGCAATAGCACTTGCTGAGACCCTCTTTTGGGGAATGAAAAACCAGTACAATTTTGGAGAGATTATGTGGTGGGCTAAATTTGGAAATTTGAAGGAACAAAAATGCCAGACCAGTTTTCCCTATGAGACGCTTGCTGAATCCTGGTGTTGTGAGGATGGCTTCCCTGGTGAATTCTTCTGAATATTTAAGGAATAAATTATACCAATCTTGTACAAACTCTTCCAGAAAAATTTTAAAAAGAGTGAATACTCCGCCTCTATTTATAAGGCTAACATAATGTTGAGTCTAAAATTTTTAAAAGAACATTACAAGAAAGGAAAATTACAAATCAGTATCTCACATAATTATGGATGCAAAAATCTTTAACAAATACTAGCAAATTAAACCCAATGATATATAAATATATTTTTAAAAGATAATACACCATTACCAACTTGTGTATTCTAAGAGTGCAAGGTTGTCTTAAAGTTCAAAAATTGATCCATTTAATTTACTGCATTAACAGAACAAATGAGATAATCATAGGATCATCCAGATAAATGAAGGAAGAAAAACTAACAAAATTCAAAATCTACCATAATTTAAAAAAAAAACTGAATACACATAATGTGGGCTCTTCTCTGCATGTATATTTCAATAAAAAGTTAAATAAATAAAACAATCTAAGGCAGCCTAAAAGACTCAAGAACTCTAAGCTAAAAGTCATGCCAAAGCTCCATGTATGAATATCTAGTGTTGGGAGTATTCGTGAATGTTTAAGTACCTATGAAATGAACGAACAATTTTGTAGTCAATTAGTCAAACAAAAATTTATGGAAAACATACTGTACAAATGCTATGATGGATGTCAAAATGAATTGACTAAAACCCCATTACTCCAGTGGTTTGCAATATACAAGATAATAGAATTATTAAAAGGTCCAATATAATAAATGTCATACGATATATACAAATAAATTGCTAAAGAATAATATCCAGTTGAGGGTGGGAAGAAAGAAAGCCCATAGGAGGATGGTATTGAAACAAACCCTGAAAGTTAAGTAAAATTTCATCTGCTGAAGATGAAGCCAAGGTAAAGTAGTATTCCAAGGCTATTTGTTTAAATTCTCATTTTCACTTTATATTCAAAGAGATGATAGTTCATAAAATAACACATTGTTTTGGCTTCAATTCCCTTCTAGGTTAGGTGAATGCAACTCCCCACCCCCATCACAATAACACTTTTTTGTTGTTGTTAGAATGCTTCTCATTCTGGCCTCATATTTTTGTGCACATTTCAGCATTGTATTTTTTGCCATTGACCTCCATCCTAGTATTTTCAAGGTTATTTTGAATGTTTTTTCTTATCTTTCATATTGTTAGCACTAGTTGCAATTTATACCCAGGCAGTATGATTATATAAACTGACTATACAAGATCAATTTCATTGTTTTAACCCTCTTAGTGATTGGCCATGTAGGAATTGACTGAGTTGAAAGTGTAAGGATTCAGCAATACTGATCACTGTAAGAGTCAAAATGGATCATATATAAAGGTTTATATATTTTGATTATTTAGCTTTGGTGTTAAATGTAATCACAAACATACTTTGCTCTATTTGAGACAAAGTCCATTCTCTATGAACTTCCCACATGCTGGGATATTTCTTTATCGATAATGAATGAGAGATATTTATGCCTAATCCAGAGCTATTTGCCCTCAAATCCATTGTTTGTGCCTCCTCTGCTTTACTCTGTATTGCAAAAAAAAAAAAAAAAAGCAGAAAGCCTATTCCAGCTGTTTTTAGTCAGCGGGATGCCCTGGTAAAAGACTGAAATGCGGTAAGTAGAGAATCCCAGGTCCATCCCCCCCACCCTGCAATGCTTTCTCCTTCAAGCAGCATCTTTAGAAGCAGCTGCAAGTGACATCAGCAAGATGACTGAATAAGACATCCTTCACTGTAGTCCCCTCTCAACAACAACTGTCCTCCATCCGTGGACAAAAGTGCCTTTGTGGGAGCTGTGTCACCCAACACCTTATGCCAAGGGACCCAGGAGTCTCACCCACTCATGGGTCAGGTAATAGGCATACAGACCTCAGTTCCAGCTGAGGACCCTGAAGTGGCCCATGAATTGGCTCTAGCCCCTCACAGCCACAGTGTGGGAGCCCCTCGAGAACACTGATTTAAATAGTCACCCATGGATAAGAACCTTAATGGAAGTCCAAGAGTCTAGGGGAAATAAGCAGCATGCCCTTGGAGCAAAAATAAAATCCAAACTTGGACTCAATGAAGAGGGTAGAAGGAACAGTTAACTGCATAACCCCTCCAGCAAGGTAGCACAGTTCAGTAGCAAGACAGCCCTTCTAGGACAGTGATTTCTCCTAGAAAAGTGAGAGCATATAGTGAGTGTCTAGCTTCCCCAGCTGTGTGTGGCTCTGCCAAAGAACCCCATTTATCTCTGACCCTATCCAGAGTCACTGAGTCAAAAGCTGCATAACTAGGGGGTGGTGATTCAGATGGGAGGACAGCAGCCAGGGCCCAGAACATATCAATGGGATGCAAACCCCACTAACGGCATGACAGACTCCATTGGGAAGCCTGCTCACAAGCTGCTGAGGTACCTCATGCTAAATTCCCTTAACTGGCTCACAGGCACCCCCAGCACTCTGTGAGCCTCAGCCACACACCCCTCTACCTCATGGCTGGCCCCCTGTGCATGCTCCCCATAATGGCAAAGGAAAGCTTTGGCAGAAGACTAGTAAGTGCATGTAGAAAGATGGCCCAAATCAGCATGACAGGGAGACATCTCAAATTTCAGTATTTAGCACCACTTTGGGGAAAGCATGAGAGAGGCTATCAGCACATGGCCTGATGCACTGCAGAGTCTAGAGAAAGCGTACAAGCTTAAGAAATCTTCCACAAAGGGAGCAGGAAGTGGGGAGCAGGCATAACCAAAGAAGGTCTGAGAAAGCCTAAGAATCCCCAGCAGGGCTGAAAGTATTCTGTCCCAAAATCATTCAGTAAAGACTGGAGGAGGTGACTGTTACTTCAAATGTGAGGACAGCAATGCAAGACTTTGAAAACAATCAAGGAAAAAGGACACCACCAAAGGATCACAATAACGTTTCAGTAACCAACCTCAAAAACATGGATATCTGATCTACCCAATAAAGAAATCAAAATAGCTATTTTTAAAAAAGCTGAATGACCTACAAAATAACACAAAAAGGCAATTCAATAAAATCAAGAAAACAATGCATAAACAAAATGAGAAATTTAACAAAGAGATCATAGTCATAAATAAGACCCAAACAAAAATTCTAGAGCTGAAGAATACAATGGATAAAATAAAAAATGCAAAAAAGAGCATCAATAATAGAATAAATCAAGGAGAATAAAGAATCTATGAATTAGAAGACAGGATCTTTGAAATAACCCAGTCAGAGGAAAACAAAACAGGCAGACAAAAAAAAAAAAAAAGAGTGAAGAAAGCCTACATGAACTGTGGGATAGTATCAAGAGAAGCAATCAGCAAATTACTGGAATCTCAGAAGGAGAGGAGAGAGAGAAAGGAGAAAAAAGTTTATTTGAAGAACTAATGGCTGAAAATTTCCCAAATGTGGGGAGATTAGGCCATCCACATTCCTGAAGCTTATAGGTTCTCCCCACTGAATTCAATTTAAAAAGATCTTCTCCAAAAACATTACAATGAAACTGCCAAAAATCAAAGGCAAAGAAAGAATATTAAAGGCAACAAGAGAAAAGAAGCTTATCACTTACAAGAAAGCCTCCAAAGGTTGTCAGCACATTTTCTCAGCAGAAAATTTACCAGCCAGAAGAGAGTAGGATGATATATTCAAAGCGCTGAAAGAAAAAAAAAACCTGCTGACCCAGAAAACTTTTTCAGGCAAAGTTCTCCTTCAGAAATTAAAGAGATATAAAGACATTCCCAGACAAACACAAGCTGAGGGAGTTCATCACAACTGTACCTACCTTACAAGAAATGCTGCAATTATCAATATAAAAGTATATAAAAACATACAGTATACTGAAAGGTAAGTAGGTAGTCAAGTTCGGAATACTCTAATACTGTCATATGGTAGTGTGTTAACCACGCAACTCTAGCAGAAAGATTAGAGGACCAAAATATTAAAAATAACTATAGCTACAGTAATTTGTTAATGGATACACAACTTAAAAAGAAGTAAACTGTGATATTAAAAACATAAAAGGGTGGAGTAGAAGGGCAGAGATTTTGTATTTGATTGAAGTTAAGTTGTTGGCATAAAATAGACTCATATCTATAAAATGTTTTATGTAAGCCTCATGGTAACAACAAAGCAAGAAACTACAGTCGATACACAAAAGATAAAGAGAAGGGAATCAAAGCATGCCACTCTGGAAAATCATGAAGTCAGAAAGGAAGGCAGCAAGAGAGGAAAAATGAAGTGAGGGAACCACAAAACAGCCAGAAAATAATTAATAAGATGGCATTAGTAAGTCCTTACCTATCAATAATTACAGTAAATGTAAATAGATTAAATTCTCCAATCAAAAGGTATACTGTGGGCAAATGAATAAAAAGAACAAGACTCAACCATGTACTGCCTACAAGAGATTGATCTCAGGTTTAGGGACACACATAGGCTCAGAGTGAAGGGATGGAAAAGATATTCCATGCAAGTAGAAACCAAAGGAATTAGGGGTAACTATACTTATATCACACAAAATAGTCTTTAACTGAAAATCTGTAAAAGAGACAAAGAGGCTCATTATACAATAATAAAGGGGTCAATTCATCAAGGGGATAAAGTAGTCATAACTATGTTTGTACCCAACGTTGGACCATCTAAATATATCAAACAAATACTAACAGATATGAAGGAAGAAGCACACAAAAATATAATAAGGGAATTCAGTACCCCACTTTCAACAATGGATAGATCATCCAGATAGAAAGTCAATACGAAAACCTTGGACTTCAACTATACTTTAGATCAAATGGATCTAACAGACATATGTAGAACATTCCATCCAATAGCAGCAGAATACACATTCTTTTCAAGTGTACATGGAACATTCTCCCAGTTAAATCATATGTTAGGCAAGTCACAGCAAATTTTGGAAGACTGAAATCATACAAAGCATCTTTTCCAACCAAAATGGAGTGAACTAGTAATTGATAAAGGAGGAAAAGTGGATAATTCACAAATATGTAAAATTAAACAACACACTTTTGAACAACTAATGGGTCACAGAAGAAATCAAAAAGGAAATAAGAAAATATTCTGAAACAAATGAAAATGGAAACACAACATTCCAAATTTCTACAATGCAGCAAAATCAGTTCTAAGAAGGAAGTTCATAATAATAAACATCTTCATTAAGAAAAAAGAAAGATCTCAAGTAAACAACCTAACTTTATACCTCAAAGAACTAGAAAAAGAAGACAAACTAAGCCCAAAATTAGTAGAAGGAAGGGAACAACAAAGACATGAGTGGAAATAAACAAAATAGATGCTAGAAAGACAATAGAATCAATGAAACTAAATTATGTTTTTTGAAAA
The DNA here is from genome assembly GCF_003676395.1 of Aethalodelphis obliquidens. Taxonomy (NCBI): domain Eukaryota; kingdom Metazoa; phylum Chordata; class Mammalia; order Artiodactyla; family Delphinidae; genus Aethalodelphis; species Aethalodelphis obliquidens. The sequence continues at coordinate 27,831,381 of NW_020837969.1, read as the reverse complement.
CATAAACAAAATAGGCAAAACTTTTCCCAGACTTAACACAAGAAAAGAAAGAGAACTCAAATAAATAATAAAACTAGAAATGAAAGAGGAGACATTACAACCGATACCATATAAATACAAAGGTTCATAAGAGACTACTATGAACACTTATATGCCAACAAATTGTACAACTTACAAAAATTGGATAAATTCCTAAGACTGAATCATGAAGAATTAGAAATTCTGAACAGCCCAATTAGTAGGAAGAAGATTTAATCAGTAGTCAAAAATCTCCCAACAAATAAGTGTCCAGGACCAGATGGCCTTACTGCTAAATTCTACCAAACATTTACAAAATAATTAATGCCTATCCTTATCAAGCTCTTCCATAAAAGAGAAGATTAGGCAACACTCCCAAACTCACTTTACAAGGGCAGCATTACCGTGAAATGAAAATCAGACAAGGACACCACAAGAAAAGAAAATTACAGGCCAATATCCCTAAAGAATATAGGTGAAAAAACTCCTCAAGAAAAAAACTAACAAACAAACACAGCAATACCTTAAAAGGATCATATATCATGATTAAGAGGAATTTCTTCCAGGGATGAAATGGTTCAACATCCACAAATCAATTAATGTGATACACCATATTAACAAAATAAAGAATAAAAATCATAAGATAATCTCAATAGATGCAGAAAAAGCATTTGACAAAATTCAACATCCTTTCATGATAAAAACTCTCAACAAGCTGGTTATAGAGGATATGTATGTCAACATAATAAGGCCATATATAATGAGCCCAGAGATAACATCATACTCAACAGTGAAAAGCAGAAAGCTTCTTCTCTAAGATCAGGAGCAAGACAAGGATGCCTGCTCTTGCCACTTTTTTTTTTTTTTAACACAGTACTGGAATTCTTAGCTAATGAAATTAGGCAGGAAAAAGAAATAAAAGGCATCCAAATAGGAAATAAAGAATTAAAGCTCTCTTTATGTGCAGATTATATATATATATATATATATATATACCCCTAAAGACTCCTCCAAAAAACTATTTAATAACATTTTTCAGTAAATAAAAGAATTCAGTAAAGTTTCAGGATACAAAATCAATATACAAAACTCAGTTGCATTTCTATACACTAATAATAAGCTATCAGAAAGATAAATTAAGAAAACAGTATCAAAAAGAATAAAATACCTAAGAATAAATTGAACCAAGCAGGTGAAAAATCTGTACACTGAAAACTATAAGACTTGATAAAAGAAACTGAAGAAAACACAAATATATGGAAATATATTCTGTGATCATGGACTGGAAGAATTAAATTGTTAAAGTGCCCACACTAACAAAAGCCATATATAGATTCAACACAATCCTTACCAAAATTCCTATGTCATTTTTTACAGAAATAGAAAAAAATCCTTAAATTTGTATGGAACCACAGAAGACCCTGAATAGCCAAAACAATCCTGAGACAGAAGAACAAAGCTGTGGAACAAATCACACTTCCTGATTTCAAGCTATATTACAAAGCGACAGTAATCAAAACAGTATGGTACTGGCACAAAAACAGACGCATAGACCAATGGAACAGAATCCAGAGTCCAGAAATAAACCCTCACATATATGGTCATGTAATATATGACAAGGAAGCCAAGAATACCAAATATGGAAAAGACAGTCTCTTTAATAAATGGTGTTAGGAAGATTGGATAATCATATGCAGAAGAATTAAATCAGATTCTTCTCTTATACCACTCACAAAAACTAACTAGAAATGGATTGAAAACTTAAACATAAGATCTGAAACCATAAAACTCCTAGAAGAAAACAGAGAGAAAATCCTTTTCCTCACCAAAAAAAAAAAAAGAGAGAGAGAAAGAGATAAGAAGTGTTGGTGAGGATGTGGAGAAAAGACAACCCTGTGCACTGTTGGTGGGAATGTAAACTGGTGCAGCCACTGTGGAAAAGAGTATGGAGGTTCCTCAAAAAATTAAAATAGAGCTACCACATGATCTAGCAATCCCACTTCTGGGTATTTATCCAAAGGAACTGAAATCAGAATCTCAAAAAGATTTCTACACTCCCAGGTCCACTGCAGCATTATTCACTATAGCCAACACATGGAAATAACCTAAGTGTCCATCAACAGAAGAATGGATAAAGAAGATGTGATATATATCTATATCTTTATCTATATCTATATTTATATCAGTATATAGAGAGACACTATATACAATGGAATATTATTCAGCCATAAGAAATAAGGAAATTTTGCCATTTGTGAAAATATTGAGGGAATTTGAGGGCATTATACTAACTGAAAGAAGTCAGACACTGAAAAACAAATACCGTATAATCTCACTTATATGCGGAATCTATAAAAGCTGAACTCATAGAAACATATAGTAGAATGGTGGCTTCCAGGGGCTGGAGGCTGGGAGATATGAGGAGATATCTGTCAAACGGTACGAACTTCCAGTTCTAAGATGAATAAGTTTTACAGATCTAATGTACAGCATGGCGCCTATAGTTAACAACACTGTATTATACGCTTGAAAGTTTCTAAGACAGTAGATCTTAAATGTTCTCACCATTTTAAAAAATGGTAATTATGTGAAGTGATGGAGGTGTTAACTAACCCTATTGTGGTAATCATTTCACAATATGTAAGTGTATCAAATCGTCGCATTGTACGCCTATCCTTACACAATGTTATATGTAAATTACATCTCAGTAGAATTGGGAAAATAAAAGGAACTTCATCTCTTTCGTTGTTCTAACTCTACCTAACATAATCATCATGGCTGTGGCTTCTGCTGGGACCTCCTGATTCTTGGCTCCAATGATGATGCCTCCTACCTCTGTTCCCCTTGACTTCCTTCTGAGTGGCCTTCCTAACAGTTTCTGTCTTTTCAGTTCTTCTATCCTATCATCTACATAACCAGTTCTCTGCATTTAAGTTTTTCTCTTCTAAATACTTGAACTACTGTTTGATAAATAGATCCTGACTAGTGTAACTCTCCATGTTTAAAATTACAAATTTACAAGCTTCTTTTACTCACACAAGCCTAAGTTGATTATTTCAGTAATATCACAAGGAGTAGGAGGCCAATACTCTTATTTGACACAATCAACAGATAGTGACTCTGAAAATTACTCTGTTAGTTAAAGTAGCCAGAGAAGCTCAAAATCGCTTAGCATGCACTAGCGTGTCATCACATACATCTACCAAACTCAAAACGAGATAGAGAAAAACATGTGGTATTACTTCCCTTTAATAGATACAAAAACTAAGTCACAACAAGGCATCATACTCATAGGCTCTTACGGTCTAGGGAAGCTCAAAGTGATAATCTTGACCAGGGTTCTCAACTCAGGGTAATGTATGGATGCTGTTTTGGCACTTAATCTAAAACACGCTGAGAATTCTCATCCTAATATTTTATAAATGCATAAACTGAGACTCAAAAAGGTGAGAAGGCTTGTCTGTGGCCAAAGGGTTGGCTCAAAACACTTGTGACTCTTGACTTCCAAAACCATACTCCCATCAAAGCAAGGCTTCAAAACTACTTTTTTACTTACCTCCAATATCCTCATTCTTATCCTAAAACCAAAGAGAATTAAGTTATTGTTGTGATCACTCACATTAGATTTTAATTTTATAATGGCAAGATCTGTGTTTTATATGATTCATAATCCTTGCAGGTCCCAGAACAAGGCTTTCAATTTCAGCCAATGCATAGTTATTAATTTTCTACTACATTCAAGACAACATTCTATGTACTTCTATAGCCAACCAAGATTTAAATCAGATTCCATACTATATACTGCATTCACCTATATGAATAGACAAGTTGGGCTAACAGATTAAATAGATAAAAGCATTTATCATGTGTTCATTTAACAAATATATTTGGAGCACCAACAATAAAACAGGCAGTGTTTTGTGTACTGATGATATAGCAGTGAGTAAGATAGGCATGGTCCCTGCCTTCCCAGAGCTTTTAAATTAGCGGAGGAATAAGACATAAATAAACAACAAATAATTTCAGGGTGAAATATATACTGTGAATTACACAAACGTAATTGATATTGTTATAAAGGATAGAGGATTGTGGGAATGTTGTGTACAGTTTTACACAACACAACCCTAGGAGGCACCATTCATGTCATGGCAGAGCAGATTTGTATATTTATTGCAAAAATGTTCCGGCAGAGAGCAGTAAAATGTCTTGTTCAAGTAAATTGGTATATTAAGATCATTTTCTCACAATGTAAGTAAAAAGTCTTAAGGAAGGACTGCTTTTTGCCAGTTTGCCCAAAGACACCATGTGGATGAGCGAAGGCCCTCGAAAGGGGAGGTGACTGTGAAAAGAAAGTCAGATAACACCACTTGATGAAGTGACATTTAAGTTGAGGATAAATAAGAGCCAGTCATTTGTAGAATAAGAACACTCCGGGAAGGAGGAAAAGCCTATGCTTGACATTATCCATTCTTATTTTTGGCTTGTTTGTTTTGACATTTCACGCTTGCAATTAAAACTCATGAAGCTATGCAGCTGGAAAAAAAACAACAACTCATGAAGCTCTTTGTAGGCGAACACCAGTTTCATTGGCAGGGTCTGTGTTTTGCATGGTTTGTTTTTCCACTGGTGATGACCTTGCCTCCTTGCTTTCTCCTTTCAGCATGCTTTTCCAGAGCTTTTGGCTGAGGTTAGGAATGTAATCTTTGGTCACATAACTTAGCTGGCTGACCTCATATGAACCAAGGACACAGGAAAATAACAGTAGCCAAAAATTAAGTCATTTTCATGACAATTACTACCACTCGTTGAGCATTTACTAAAAACAAGGCAATATATTAAACTGAGCAATTAATCTGATATAATCAGTCACCACCAAGGAAACTACCACTGCTATGTATTCATTCCTTCCATCCTCCTTCCATGTACAAGGTACTTTGCCTTTTAACTCTAAAAGAGTTAAAATACCTATAACTTAACATTATGATAATAATAACTGCTAACATTTGTAGAGTGTTTATTAAATGGCAAGTACTATGCTTAGAGCTTTACTAACTTTAGCTCACTTAAACCTCAAAACATAGACTAGACATTATTTTACCCAATTTACAGAGGAATCTGAGGCTTAGCCTGTCTCAGATCTGTTGAGTTGGAATTTTCCCCAAGTAGCCTGACTCCAGAATTCATGCTGTAAATTCTTAATATGGTGCATGGTTTATAGAAAGACTTTAATAAGGTTTGGTATGACTGGAGGCAGAAGAGCACGTGTAAAGAGGACACACTCTGTAGGTGGAGGAGATCCCTACCTCCCATGCGGCTCTAATAAGTAACGCTGCCTGAGAGAAGCTATTCCAAATCAACAAGTTCTCCTTAGAGAAAAATGCCAACCTACACCAGCCATCATGGGAATTTATTTTGCTGTATGCTTCATAGGTTTTCTGACCTCCATTCTTTCAAAAAGAAGTCATCACCTTCCTCAGTGTACTTCTCAGGCACAATTCATTCTCCCAAAAATATGTGATTTCAAGGAGAAGGAGTTACAGATCATGCCTAAAATTGTCTTCATTCATCCAGGTCCTCTCTCCCAAGAGGCTCCTCCTGGCATCCTGTAGCTTACGGAGCAAATGGCAAAGAACACCAACTAACAAGAAAATACTTTCTCCCCCTCTCTTGTATATTGCAAGAATGCTGTCAGAGTATTTGAAGCGTCATGTGGCATACTTTTGCAGAAGTGTGCAATTCTGCAGTCCAAAGAAAACCCACATCATGGTACTAATTTGATAAATAGACAATCAAAAGCAAAGAAGCTATTTAGACTTGTCATCTTATTAAACATCAGAAACTCTGCTGTGTTATAGGCACAGTGGAACCAATAAACCATTAATACAGCATCATGCAAAAGCCAAGAGCAGGATAGGAACCAGCTTTGATCAAAAGCAGGTGTGAGCACAAAGCAGAAAGTAAATTGTCCAATCAATGAACGGGAACAGAGTTAAACAGTCTTGTCTGTCAGTAGGTTATAAATCATTGCACCCTAGTGGGAAAGGCTATAATAATTCCATAACAAAGCTCAGTGATTCTAAACACTCTGCAGTAAATCTTTTATCAGACTCAGCCTGGCGTCTCTGTCCCAAGAGTCAATTTTGACTTTGTGTATTCAGCCCAAATCAGTGCCCAGAAAAGAAGATCTCAGTGAAAGGGACTTGTGAGCAAACCTCCACATGTTCACGTACCAGATCTGGATAAATACCCACAAGTTCAGTGGCTTACGTTAACCGCTGAAACATGAAAAGCCAAGCTGGAATATGTGAGACTAGGCATTTGGGGTAGAACTAAGTAAGCACTTCAGAGAAGCCAGGGAAAATTAAGAGTCACTCAAGGAGCTAGGCATCCAGGTATTTTCTATTTTTAAAAGTAAAACTGAAAGATATTTTTCCTTTTTTTCCTAGACAAACGTGCCCTCCAGTCTTCGAAGATAGCTCCCTAAAGCTGAAAATTCCCTTCCTTCCCTGTAGCAGTTAAAATCCAAAACAAGCGCTCTGAAAAGGTAAAGCTCACACTTGGAAATTTAGAAATTAAAAAATCACAAACCAAACCACAACCGACTTAGATCACCTGAGAAGGGGCTCCTCTTCTTTCTCTGGACTTTGTGATTTCCATCCAGCCCTCCACTTCTACAATAATAACCTCAGTGTGCTACCTGAAATCCTGCCAAGACAGCCAGCTTCTACCCAGACTCTGGACTAATCTTCACCCCAAATGAAGAACATACATGAATTGCTTACTTGTGGCGGTAACTCACTAGCTCAACCTCAAGGTCAGTTTTACTAGAGTCTTTCTGACCTTGGTAATAAGGTTCCCAATAACTGAATTCTTGCCATGTGCCTTAATGATTAAGTTGGTGCCTTGGACTCTTGAATACCAGTGACTGGATTTTGTCCCTGAACCTTAATTTCTCCAATCTTTGTTCTAAATCTCTACATACACCACCAGCTTATTTCCTTAGATCTGTTTATGGATCTGCATTATCCTGACTTGCACAGATTTTCCTTTCTCACACTAACAAATCTCTCAGCTTTAGAGTTAAGTCCCTATTCCTTCTTTCCTTCCAAATATTAATTGAGGTCTGTTTGGGCTAAAAAGAGAAAATAACCAAGTCCCTGACCATAAGAGTAACTGTGGATATCCACATCAAAATTCTGAATTTGAATAAAGTCAAGAGTCAGTCCTCCCTAACCCTTGGATTTGCCTATCTCTGGGTCCTATTCCACCCCATAGAACCTAAGGAACTAAGGATAAGACCCTAAAAGAACACTAAATATATTACTTAAAGTTGGTATGCCTATAGGCTTAACTGATAGCCTCTCCCAATGATGTCCATATTGCTAACTGACTGTCTTGTACTGGCTTCCTTTTTAGCCTACTTTGGCTAGTCAGGTTGGACAATACCAGAATTAGAGTTTATATACAAGTTAGAGTCTGCATTAAAGAAATGTACTTAGTAATCTTGAGAACAGATATATAAACCTGATTCCTAACAAGACAGTTCTTTATTTCAACTAGAATAGTTTGCCTTAGATTGTGTTGTGTTGTGTCCTTTGTTAAATGAGGTTTTCCACACAGGTATCTGAAAGGTGGAGACTCGCCCAGTAACCCAACCAACACCTTCTAGCTCTGGTTTTGATTAACAACCCAAAATTTACATTTTAAATCAGAAATTATATTCCTTCATAATGGAAGTATTAACATAATCTGGTTTGTTTCAGATTTTCTTTCTTGCTGTGAACTTGCTTGTCAGTGTTTCTCAAACTACATGCAATATAAAGCTTATGTTTTTATAAGGAAACTCTAAAATCAAAACTGATACAATTACTCACTCTTCCTCTTTTTTTCTTTCCTTCTCTCTCTCCATACCCACCCACCCATACCCACACACACACAAACGTATGTATTTATCAAATCCCATCCACTGTTTTAAGCAGAAAATAATGTTGAAATGCAGCAAAAAACAACAAGAAATTCCTCTATGTTTCTATACTTTTGGCAGTGACAGATGAGACATCCAGAATTGCAGATCTCAACCCTGGGAACAAACGCTCTCAAGATCATACCAGAAAACTAACAACACAGTTTAATGAGAACCAAATACTATGCACCAGATCATTAATAGTTACCTTGGAGAATTATGGATTTTACCAGTTAGGAAGTTCTTGACAAACACATTATTTATTCATAGAAATGGATCTGATTTCCTTCACCAAACCATCAGTTGCCTTATTCAGTGACCTTAGAAATGATAAACCTGGGATTAGTCTGGGCCCTGAAGTGGGTTTGTAAAATGTTCTGTATTTCTAGAATAGAAACTAGATTTTTGACCATAAGACTTGGAGTTGAAGCTGAGTTCCTATATTCATTAATTGTATAAAATTGTCCAAGATATTTAACCTCTCTGTGTCTTGGCATTTCCATACATTTAGAAGTTATTAACAATATTAACTGCTCTATTAATTTGACTAGACTTGTGATTTTTTTAAAGTATATTGTACTGTAAAACATTACAAAATTTACCATTTTGCCTTTTTAAATTGTACAGCTCTGAGGCATTAAGGACATTCACATTGTAGTGAAACCATCAGCACCGTCCGTCTCCAGAGATTTTTCACCGTCCCAAACTGAAACTCTGTCCCCGTTAAACAGTAACTCCCCATTGTCTCCCAGCCCAGCCCCTAGAAACCACCATTCTACTCTCTATTTCTATAAATTTGACTACTTTAGGGACCTCATATAAGAGGCACCATATAATATTTTTCTTTTGTGACTGGCTTGTTTCACTTAGCTAGTGTCTTCAAGGTTCAGCCATGCTGAAGCATGTGTCAAAATTTCCTTCCTTTTAAAAACTGAATAATATTCCATTGTATATTATATACTATGTTTTATTTATCCGTTCATCTGTTCATGAACACTTGGATTGATTACACCTTTTGGCTATTGTGAATTATGTTGCTGAGAACATGGGTGTACAAATATCTATTTGAGTCCCTGCTTTCACTTTGTGGATATATATCCAGAAGTGGAGTAGCTGGATTATGTGGTAATTCTATCCTTAACTTTTTGAGACATTACCATACCATTTTCTTCTTTGTGTGAGCTTTAAGTAGGATAATACTTGGAAAAGAGCTCTGAAACTTCTATTCTTTACAAACAAAATAAGTTAGGTAACAGCACAGACTGTATTTTTACATAATGTTTGAGAATTTCTTCTTTGGAACTTTCCTCTTATCTCAAACTCAACTTCTCTGAGCCTCAGTTTTGTCACTATACCGAAAGGATCATAATACAGACTTTGAAAATTTGTTGTGAAGTTTAAAATAATAGTAGGTTGAACCATATAAATTGTTGTTATAGGTTAAACATGGTGAAATGTTGGAAATTTCGTATACTTCAACCTAATGTATTTGTTGATATTCATTTGCCCTTCCAGACCCACTCTACAAATTTTGACATAGACCCATTCTGTGTCCTAAAAGACAGAGCTACATGAACAGCTCTTTTGCTATCCAGCCTCCAATTAATTCAGATGGGACAGGCAGCAGGTCGCAAGGCAGGAGAAGGGCGTGGTCGGGATATTTATCCCCGAGCATCCTCACTGCCAGATGACAGTTCGGCCAGCACCTGCAACCCTACAATGAATTCCTTAGCTCTTCTCAAGTAGTCTTCTCCTACAGTAACAGCTATAGCTTCAGCTCCACCCACACTTTAAGCCCCTTCAAGTCTAGGTGTGCTAACAGCTCTCCAAAATTGAGAGTCCCAGGGTACTCCACCATTTTTCATTGGTTTCTCTTAAACATGTCCTCACCTAAATCATTCCTTTATTAAACTCTCCTGAGTTACGCTGTTTGAGTGGGCCGTGTCTTTCCTACAGGGACTTAAACTGGTATAATACATAGCTTTGTTAATATATTGCCTTTCTTTTAATAAATGCTCAACAAATGGTAGTAATTGTCATGAAAATCATTTCTATTTTTTTCTGCTCTGAATTCTCTCTGTCTTTGGTTAATCATACTTCTTATCTGAAGTCAAAATTGTTCATACGCTAGTGGCATGATCAGTGAATCATCTTTGTCAAGACCATATGTAAGGTAAGATCTTCCTTCAAGGATGCCTGTTGGGTTTTCCAAGTAACCACAAACTAGAAAACAAAAGAAAGGTAGCTTAATCTAGCTCTTTACATTCTTAATCCTATCTTTGTTCCAAGTTGAATATGTTGAAATAGCTTGAAAAGAATTGATTTGAGAAGCTAAACAGCCCAAAGGTTACTTTGGGTTTCTATTCAAGAAAAACATTTGACCTCTTGTTGAAGATGAACTGTCCCTTACCCAACAGGTGTCAAGATGTAGAGGACCCTTACCACAATGCTAGTTCAGACAGAAGAATGGTGGCAAAGATGGATTTACTATGAACTCATGAATCTCAAACTTCAGGGAACCTCACTGTATAAGCTCATTTCAAGGCCCTGGCAGGAACCCAAGAAATGTGTGCACAAGGTCATATGTGTTTGTAAATTTGCAAAAGTAAGACAAATGTCTCCTTCCACTGTGACTTCCCCTCTATCATATTTTCTCTTATGGTAGGTAGAAATGAAGTGACTGTGGGCATTTTGTGAGACATGACTAAGAATCAGTTGAATTGGGCCATCATTGGGTTTCGTGGGATTTATTTAGGCTGTTTATAAGTATTTCTCAGTAAAGTTAATTTACTGTTATTTATTCCATAAATCGTGGCTTTGGGGATTCTATATCTGGCCAGTGTGCTGACTCAACCATCACTGTGGCATTAAGATGCAAAAATAGAGACTGTATCACAATATGAAAGTATCCTACAACACCTGGCACAGAAATTTGTGAGCAGTGAAGGAAAAACAAGATTTGCAAATATGTAGCTAGAAGCTTAGCTATATAAAAATTCTTTCAATCATCTGACATGCAAAATTACAAGCAGAGAATTTAGTTCCCATCAATTTCTAGTCAAAACAGGAATATAATCAATAATGCAACATATAAAAGTATAAAAGCTCCATACATTTTAAGTTTTGCATGGTAATCATGCGACATAAAATTTACCTGAATTCCTTTTACTGTAGAACACAAAACTATTTTATTTGGAATACCAAATAAAAATGAGTATGTCTCTAATAGCTCATAAATGAAAGAAATTTGATAGAAGTTTTTAAATTTTGGCTACACTACTAGAAATTTTATATGACGTTACTATAGTGAATTGTGAAGCAAAAAAAGAAATTTTCTAAACCCTTATTCATAGAAAACCGATACTGACCAATCATAGTAGATGAGAAACTGAATTATTGACAAAACAAAATTATTGACAATAATTATTACTGTGATTAAATGTGTTGTGATATCTTTCCTAATTCTAAATAAATATTAATTCTCATACCTATTATTATATTTGTTTCCTGACAAAGGTTTCCTCAAATTGTATGGGCTTCAATTTCCTTAATAATAGAAAAGAAGTTACATAAAGTCTGTATGTCTAACTATCAGAGACCCTCAAGATAGTATCAGGCATTTGCTCACAAATTTGGAAGATTACATAGCTGTTTCTTCACCTTTGTCAAAGTAGAGTTTTAAATATTTGGAGAAAATGAGATATTTCTACTCAGAAGCACAGAGAATGCAAAAATTCAAAAAATAACTGAAAGTTCATATTCCTGGCTTAAAGACCTATGAGGGCCTCTACATTGGAGGTTCCAAACACAGGTTCTCTGGTCTACTGAACTGGAGAGAGAGAGAAAGAGAGAGAGAGAGAGAGATTTTCAGGCATCCTCTGCAATTTTTTTCCCCAGTCAGAATTATTGTATCTCAGAAAACCATCTGGCATTCGTGAGAAACCCTGTGAAGGCACCAATATTTTCAACATTATCAAGGAAATGTGAAATGTTTGGGGGGAAAGAGAGAAGGGAGAGAGAGAAAAATAAGATGCTAGTGCACTTTTAATAAACGCTCTACACATGGTAGTCCTTGTTTTCCAGCTTGTTGGCATATTTTCAGAAAAGTCTGTCACAATTCTATGTTCCTTCATTTTTTTTCCTTTCCCACTACCTTTTTGTAAAGTTTTTATTTTTTTATTGAAGTATAATTGATTTACAATGTTTCAGGTATACAGCGAAGTGATTCACTTATATGTGCATATATAAATATCTATTGTTTTTCATACTCTTTTCCATTATAAGTTATTACAAGATATCGAATATAGTTCCCTGTGCTATACAGTAGGTCCTTGTTGTTTATCTATTTTATATATAGTAGTTTGTATCTGTTGATCCCAAATTCCGAATTTATTCCTCCCCCACCTTGCCTCGTTGGTAACCATGAGTTTGTTTTCTACGTCTGTGAGTCTATTTCTGCTTTTTAAATAAGTTCATTTGTATCATTTTTTTAGATTCCACATATAAGTGATATCATGTGATATTTGTCTTTCTTTATCTGACTTACTTCACTTACTATGATAACCTCTAGGTCCATCCATGTTGCCACAAATGGCATATAGTCTTTATCAGTTTGAGAAAGTTCCCCTCTATTATTAATTTTCTGAGAGCTTTAATCATTAATAGGTGTTGGATTTTGTCAAATGCCTTTTCTGAATCTATTGATATGATCATGTAATTTTTCTTTTTTAGTCCGTTGATGTGATGGATAACATTATTTGATTTTTTTTATATATTTATTTTTGGCTGTGTTGGGTCTTCGTTTCTGTGCAAGGGTTTTCTTTAGTTGCGGCGAGCGGGGGCCACTCTTCATTGTGATGCGCGGGCCTCTCACTGTCACGGCCTCTCTTGTTGCGGAGCACAAGCTCCAGATGCGCAGGCTCAGTAGTTGTGGCTCACGGGCCTAGTTGCTCTGCAGCATGTGGGATCTTCCCAGAACAGGGCTCGAACCCGTGTCCCCTGCATTGGCAGGCAGATTCTCAACCACTGCGCCACCAGGGAAGCCCTTGATTTGTGAATGTTGAACCAGCCTTGCATACCAAGGAAAAGTCCCACTTCATCATGGCATATAACTTTTCTTATACCATTTTGGATTTGACTTACTAATACTTTATTGAGGATATCTGCACCTCTGTTCATGAGAGATATTGTTCTGCATCTTTCTTTTCTTGTAATGTCTTTGTCTGATTTTGGTATTAGGATAATGCTGACCTCATACAATGAGTTAGGAGGTATTCCCTCTGTTTCTGTCCTCTGAAAGAGACTGTAGAAAATTGGTATAATTTCTTCCTAAATGTTTGGTAGAATTTACCAGTGAACCCAGCATGGCCTGGTGCTCTCTGTTTTGGAAGATTATTGATTATTGATTAATTTCTTTAATATATATGGGCCATTCAGATGGTCTAGTTCTTGTGTGAGTGTTGGAAGACTGTGTCTTTCGAGAAATTAGTCCATTTTATCTAGATTGTCAGATTTGTGGGCATGGAGTAGGTCAAGCTGGCTTATAGTGTTGATCGTTGGTTCACTGAAGCTCTGCTTCTATTTTTTCAGCCTTTTTTCTTATCGATATTTCATTTTGGATCATTTACATTACTCTGCCTTCAAGGTCCCTAATTGTTTCTTCTGCAATGTCTAATCTGCTATTAACCTCATCTACTGTATTTAAATTTTTTTTTTTTTTTTTTTTTTTTTTTTAGTTCTCAGAGTAGTGTTAGGTTCACAGCAAAATTGAGTAGAAAGTATAGAGGGTTCCTATATGCCCTCTCCCATCCCCACCATCACTCTAACCAGAGTGGTACACTGGTTACAATCAATGAACCAACACTGACACGTTATAACCACCCAAAGTCCATAGCTTATATTATGGTTCATTCTTTGCGTTGTACCTTCTGTTGTTTTTGGCAAATGTATAAAGACATGTATCCACCTTAGAGTATCATATATACTAGTTTCACTTCTCTAGAAATCCCCTATTCTTTCTATTTACTCCCCTCCTCAAGTCCTTGGCAACCAATGATCTTTTTTCTTTCTCCATAGTTTGTTTTTGTTTGTTGCCTTTTTTTTGCCTTTTCCACAATGTCATATAGTTGGAATCAAATAATATTTAGTCATTGCAGATTGGCTGATTTCCTCCATATCTTTCATGGCTTGATAAGTCATTTCTTTTTTTTTTTTAATTGGGGTATAATTGCTTTACAATGTTTTGTTAGTTTCTGCTGTACAATGAAGTGAATCAGCTCTATGTATACATGTATCCCCTCCCTCTGGAACCTCCCTCCCCGCCATCTGCTGAATAATATTCCACTGTATGGATGCACCAGAATTTATCTACTCACCCACTGAAAGATATCTTCGTTGCTTTCAAGTTTGAGCTATTATGAAAAAGAGCTTCCATAAATATACACGTGCAGGTTTTTGTGTAAACGTAAGTTTTCAACTCCTTTGGGTAAATACCAAGGAGCATTACTGCTGGTAAGAGTATGTTGAGTTTTGTAACAAACTGTCAAACTGTCTTCCAAAGTGGCTGTGCTATTTTGCATTCCCAGAAACACTGAATGAGAGTTTCTATTGTTCCACAACCTCACCAGCATATTGTGTTGTCAGTGTTTTGGATTTTGACTCTTCTAATAGGTGTGTAATATTATCTCATTGCTGTTTAAATTGGCAATTCACTAATGATGCATAATGTATATCTTCTTTGGTGAGGTATCTGCTAAGATCTTTGGTCCATTTTTTAATCAGGTTATTTGTTTTCTTAGTGTGGAGTTTTAAGAGGTTTTTGTACATTTTGGATAACAATCCTTTATCAGATATGTCTTTAGCAAACATTTTCTCCCAGTGTGTGGCTTGTCTTCTGATTCTCTTCACTGAGTATATTTTTAATCTCATATATTACCATTTTCACCTCTAGAAGTATGATTTGGTTTTTGTATTTTTTAAACATATTTCAAGCAGTGACTTGAAAGTAGAGCTTCTTAAACATACAGAAAATAATTACAATAATCGGTTTGATGTCCCCTTGTATTAATTCTATCATCAATGTGATTTCTGGATCTGTTTTGATGGAACAATTTTTATTCTAATTATGTGTCATATTTTTCTATTTGTTTTCACGCCCAGTAATTTCTTATTAAACACCAAACTTTACAAGTCTTGCCTTATTGAGCACTAGGTATATTTATATTCCTATAAATATTTTAAGCTTTATTTTGAGATGTATTTAAATTAAAACAGTTTGATTTGGGGCGTTCTAGAACTAACTTTGCACCACTGCTTAGGAAAGACCCTCTGAGTACTCTACCTATTACCCATGAATTATGAAGTTTTCCACGTTGGTGCAAATGAAACTATTCCTGACCCTGACTGAGTTGTGAGGAATGTTTCCTCTAAATTTGGGGGTATTTGTTTTGCTGGTCTTAAACCACTTCCTCACATGCATGAGTTGATCAGATCTCAGCTGAAGATTAGAAGGGTCTAGATCCTCTACAGATCTCCAAAGTCTGTTCTCTCTGATTCACCTCTTCTCTGGTCCTTTGCCCTGTGAACTCTGCCTCCTCGTGCTCTCTGGGGTCCCAGTTCTATCTCATTTAGTCGGAGAAACTGACAGCTTCCTTCTGGGCTTTCCCCACCTGCAGCATGGCCTGTAAGATCTCCAGGCAGTAAGCAGGGACAATTAAAAGGCTCACTTCATTTGTTTCCTCAACTCTCAGGGATCGTTGTCCTTTATTACATGATATTTCATGCTTTAAAAACTATTATTTTATTTATTTTGCCTGTTTTTTGTTGCTTCAGGGGAGAAGGTAAATCGAGGCACTGTACTTCATTTTGGCCAGGAACTGTTTGGGACCAGCAGCAAGTCATTAGACCTTCACTTAACTATGACAAGGTAAAAGAAAGGAGAAAATGTTGACTTGCAGAGTAAAGTACAGATTCTTTCAATAGGTTCCCCAATTGGCTTACAGATACTACACACCCTTGCCCCCTGCTGTCAGTGAAAGTTCAGCTTACTTTCCTTGTAGCCTCTCTCTTCTCTCTGTGCAGTAAGTTTTTACCCTCCTGTTATTAATTGTTAAACTTTCATAGGTGTGAGCCATTATTCTTGAATCCCTCAAATTCCAGGGGACAGATTTCTCTGAGAGCTTTTCATGAGCTCCCCTCCCCCCACCTTAAGAACTCTGACAATTCTCTAAGGATATATTCTTTGCCTCTCTCCAATCTTCCAATGACTTAATAGCCTTATTTTATAAAAGCTGGAGATAATTAATAAGCTAGGATTCACAAAACAGTCTTCCAAACTTTCAGCATATCTTGCATAGGTTATCTGACAACTATAGTTCTCAGCTTTTTGAGGCCATACAACTAAAAAGCAGGAAAAGTCTCTCTGGCTAACCCGTTTTATATACAGTATTTTATGCATAAGGCATTTGTTAGTGTGTAACCAAAGTGCATAGAAATACTGCCTGGCAAGTAATGGGCTTTCAGTAAATATTTGTTGAACAAATAAATAAGCAATTGGAAGGTCACCCAGGTTTGCTAGCATATCATAAAATCTGCAGGGTTTACAGATGTTAGAACACTCATAGCAAGGAACAAGAAATTATCAAAGATAAAAAGAATTCTTAAAAGCAACCAAATGACATGATTTTTCTGCACAGCAGACTTCACATCAGCACTAATAGATTCTCAAAAACAACAGAACACTATCTCCAAGAAATATTTTTGCTGAGAAAATAAAGCTGCTTTCAACCTGAAATTCTATACCCAGCTAAGTTATCATACAAGAGTGGAGAGCAAAATAAAAGTATTTTCTGACAAACAAACCAAAAAAAAAAAAAAAAAACTGAGATAATCTATACATTACAAACTACAGTAAAAGAACTTCTTCAAAAACCTATTTCATTTAATAGGAAAGAAAATGGAATCAGAAGAAAGCAGAGGGATACAAAAAGTAAATGTGAGGGCTTCCCTGGTGGTGCAGTGGTTGAGAATCTGCCTGCCAATGCAGGGGACACGGGTTCGAGCCCTGGTCTGGGAAGATCCCACATGCACGGAGCAACTGGGCCCGTGAGCCACAATTACTGAGCCTGCGCGTCTGGAGCCTGTGCTCCGCAACAAGCGAGGCCGTGACAGTGAGAGGCCCGCACACCGCGATGAAGAGTGGCCCCCGCTCGCCACAACTAGAGAAAGCCCTCGCACAGAAACGAAGACCCAATACAGCCATAAATTAATTAATTAATTTTTTTAAAAAAGTAAATGTGAAAAAGAATTTTTTAATACGTCAGTAGAATTTAAATGAGGATTACCTACTCACAATATTACTGACGATGCAATTTGTTGTGTTTTAAAATGAGATGAAACTAAAATGCAAGCAACAACATAGGAAACGAAAGTAAGTCCGAGTTAAAAAATTCCAAAGCTCATGTGCCATTCTACAAAAGGATAGAGATACTGGCTAACTAGATTTTTAGGGAAAAGATGTTTAAAATGTTAAGGGTAACCACTAAGAGTGGAAACAAGTTATATAACTTCAAATAGAAGTCCTAAAAAAGAGAAAAGAAAAAGAAGAAATTCTTTAAAAATAGTATAAAAAATAGGAAAAATAAGATGTTTGACTTAAGTCCAAATAAGATAGTGAGAAAGGAAAAAAGCAGCCTCTGAGATCCAGGAACTGGCCTATTACAAGGAAACCTGAGAGTTATTAGAAATAGTCCAGTCACTCAAAGCTGGGCTGTGCTGTTCTCCTGCTGGACATAAATAATCTTACAGAACACCAACTTCAGATGAAGTCGCTGTGAGACCATGATAAAGTGAGACGAAACAAGACCACTTTATAATATGGTCTAAATAGAGTCACTGTCATTGTTCCACCCACAAAATACCAAGCATCCCCCTCTCCTGGATAATATGAGTGAATGTGCTTTTGTCTCTTAACAATCTCAGCTTTTGTGTCTTACTAGCCTGCCATACTTATAGCTAAGATTTGTTAAGATACTCAATTAAAAAATTATCCCCATTTTCTGACAGCATTGAATCCACAATAAACCTCCTTTTTTCTTAGACCCTCCCACAAATCACCCAATCGAAGCCCCAATCTGATAACAGGTCCTTTATGACACCTTCTTTCTGAGCCCCTCCCCTGTCCCCCATGGTGTACAGTCTCCTCTGATTCGATGAATTATGAACCCAATGTTGACTGATGTGTGCATTGCTGGGGTCTTTGGCTGGAGAACACTGACACCTACAACCACAGTAAAATTAAAGTAGTATTTTAGTTCACTCTTCTCACCAGTTTATTCCTAGATAAATTTTAAAATAACTGCCAAGAGTTCCTGAACACCCCCCACCACAGCCAAAAAACAAAATTCATGTTGGAACTTTTCATTTTCTTAAAAGTACAGAATAATGTGGTGAGAACTGATACATTTCCAGTATTGACTTTCCCTTTCAGAAACATGATATACTCTCCATTTATATACATCAGGGTTTATGGCTTCTTTGTAGTTTTATTCATATAGATATTGTATATGACTTGTCAAATTTATTTCTAAGTAATATATAAAAAGCTATTCCTTGACATTTGTGTAACAATATTTTACATAGATATTTATGTATATTTCTTTATATAGTTTTGGCATATACCTTAAGTTTATTCCTGTATGTTTATATATTTTGTGCTATTATATATCACTATTATACTTTCTGTTTTCTAATCCACTAATATCTTTCGGAGGGGGCAGAGACAGCCTTTCCTGTATTTAATTTTTTTAATTTTTAAAAATTTTTACTGGAGTATAGTAGTTGACTTACAATGTTGTGTTAGTTTCAGGTGTACAGCAAAGTGAATCAGTTATATATACATATATATGTATATATATCCATTCTTTTTCAGATCTTTTTCCCATATAGGTTATTACAGAATACTGAGCAGAGCTCCCTGTACTATACAGTAGGTCCTTATTAGTTATCTATTTTATATATATTAGTGTATATATGTTAATCCAATTTCCTAATAATCACTTCACCCAATGTTTCCCCTTTGGTAACCATAAATTGGATTTCGAGATCTGTGAGTCGGTTTTTGTTTTGTAAATAAGTTCATTTGTATTTTTTTTTATTAGATTCCAAATAGAAGTGATACCATATGATACTTGTCTTTCTCTGTCTGACTTAGTATGATTATCTCTAGGTCCATCCATGTTGTGGTAAATGGCATTATTTTGCTCTATTTTATAGCTGAGTCATACTCCATTGTATATATGTACCACATCTTCTCCCTAACACCATGTGCAAAAACAAACTCAAAATGCATTAAAGACCTAAATGTAAGACTGGATACTATAAAACTCTCGGAGGAAAACATAGAACACTATCTGACATAAATCGCAGCAATATTTTTTTGGATCTACCTCCTAGAGTAATAAAAATACAAACAAAAATAAACATATGGGACCCAGTTAAATTTAAAAGCTTTTGCACAGCAAAGGAAACCATAACAAAACAAAAAGACAGCCCACAGAATGGAAGAAAATATTTGCAAACAATGTGACCAATAAGGGATTAATCTCCAAAATATATAAACAGCTCATGCAGCTCAATATCAAAAAACAAACAACCCAATCAAAAAATGAGCAGAAGGGACCCTGGTGGTGCAGTGGTTAAGAACCCACCTGCCAATGCAGGGGACACGGGTTCAACCCCTGGTCCAGGAAGATCCTGGAGCAACCAAACAACATGCCATGGAGCAACTAAGCCCATGCACCACAACTACTGAGCCCACGCTCTACAGCCCATGAGCCACAACTACTGAAGGCCGCGCACGCCTAGAGCATGAGCTCCGCAACAAGAGAAGCCACTGCAATGAGAAGCCTGCACACTGCAATGAAGAGTAGCGCCCACTCGCCGCAACTAGAGAAAGCCCCCATGCAGCAATGAAGACCCAACACAGCCAAAAATAAACAAATAAATAAATGTATGAAAAAAAATGGGCAGAAGATCTAAATATACATTTCTCCAAAGAAGACATACAGATGGCCAAAAAGCACATGAAAAGATGCTCAACATTGCTAATTATCAGAGAAATGCAAATCAAAACTACAATGAGGTATCACCTCACACAGTCAGAATGGCCATCAAAAAAATCTACAAACAATAAATGCTGGAGAGGGTGTGGAGAAAAGTGAACCCTCCTACACTGTTGGTGGGAATGTAAATTGGTACAACCATTATGGAGGACAGTATGGAGGTTCCTTAAAAAACTAAATAGGGAACTACCATATGATCCAGCAATCCCACTACTGGGCATATATCCAGAGAAAACCAAAATTGAAAAGATACACGCACCCCAATGTTCAATGCAGCACTAGTTACAATAGCCAAGACATGGAAGCAACCTAAATATCCATCAACAGATGAATGGATAAAGATGTGGTACACTAATATCTATTTTTAACTTTAAATTCTCCAGTATATTTTCTTGATCTCTTTCTATATTGAGAATACAATGACCAATTCATTTTTAATAAATGTTTCAGAATATGGATTTTTCTCTGAATGTAGATTTGACCATATACTCTACATGATCATACAAATACAGAGCTCTTCTTGACCTTAATTCCTAAATAATCTGAGGTTGCAACTAGCACATTTCAATTATTTAGATTTGATTTTTTTCCAGTTAATAAAGCTTTGTCTCCTCAATTATTTGCAATCAATTTCTTCTTAGAACGTGATAGTGATAGAATGTTACTATATAATAAAGGAAAAGTTATTTTTCTCATTTATCTTCATTTTAAATAATTTTCCATGAATATTTATAAGGTAATATATTCTCCAGAGGATACGAATATATGCATGTATATTCTTAATACACATTCTCAATATATATGCATCTTTATGAGTAAGCTTTTCGGTATACACTAAGCTCCAAAGTACAAGGACTGTATTTGTCCTTTTCACTATTGCGTCATTAAAGCCTGGCACAATGCCAAGCATACTTAAGAAATATTTGTAATTCTATGAATTAATAATTATTCTCATTTATTCTTTTTCCCTAAATGATCTCTCAAAAACTAAAAGATGTGTTAAAAAGCCCACTCTACTATACTTATATCAACTGTTCCATGAATATTTAAAGGCATTCATTGGATATATTTACATTCTACATTATTTGCTGTATCAAGGCTCGTAACTGCTATATCTTCATTGTGGAATTTTCCATCAAAATAAAATCCGCATCTTTGTCCACTTATTGCTTTTGGAATTGATTTCTTTCAGCAGCTTTGGTGTTCTTTTCCTTGGTATTGCCTGATATATCTTTGTCCCAATTTTTAACTGATTGCAATTCTCTTAGAGTTGTACTTGTAAAAACTATATAAACGCTGTGTTTTGGTTGTTTTAATTAATATGAGCCTTTGGCCTCTAAAAGGCGATGTGTCATAAATATTTCTTACGCTTTTAGTTTTTATGCTTCCTTTTGTTTACTATATTGTGTTTAATAAATACCTTTTGAACGAAACTGGGTCATTTGCAGAGACGTGGATGAACCTAAAGAGTGTCATACAGAGTGAAGTTAAGTCAGAAAAGTTAAGTCATACAGTGAAGTTAAGTCATACAGAGTGAAGTTAAGTCATATATTAACGCATATATGTGGAACCTAGAAAAATGGTATAGATGACCTTATTTGCAAAGCAGAAATAGAGACACAGACATAGAGAACAGATGTATGGATATCAAGGGGGAAAGGGGTGGGATGGGAGGAACTGGGAGATTGGAACTGACACATATACACTATTAATCCTATGTATAAAATAGACAACTGATGGGAACATACTGTATAGCACGGAGAACTCTACTTAATGCACTGTGGTGTCCTAAATGAGAGGGAAATCCAAAAGGGAGGGGATATATGTATATGTATGGCTGATTCACTTTGCTGTGCAAAAGAAGCTAACAACATTGTAAAGCAACGACACTCTAATAAAAATTAATTAAAAAATAAAATAAAATAGAACATAAAAAAATATCTTTTATTTGCTTTTTCTGTTTTCCTAATAAGTTAGAAAATGTATATAGTATTTTAATAGTATATACTCTCAAATAGCAAGAATCATATACTTTCAATTCATCAGTGTAACAAAGGACATAATTTACTGCTTCTTGTCTATAAATATTAGGAAAATAGCATGTTTTACTACTCCTCCTGCACCCTCTCCACCAATTCTCTGCCTCTCAATCAACATCTTTTAAATTTCAGTGTTCAGTTATTTTTTGTTAACTCTCTTCTCTCATTTTGCAATCCGTTTTTATGAATATCCTTGAGCATATAAACCACATACTTAATTAAATGTATTTCTATATCCAATTATGAATAATTTTTGGAAGTACTTTTTTCTTCTGCACCTTAAATTCTCATTTATATTGCAAATGTTTTCATGGACTTCATCCTGATAGCTTTTCCTTCTTTCATTTCTTCATTGCTTCCTTCCTTCTTGAGGAAAGGCAGATCTATTCATCTGAGCAAGGGGTACATTTTGGTTGGTTCTCATTATTGATGGCTTTCTGACTCGTCTCAAACCACAAGCAGGAAAGGTAAATAAGACCCAAATTCCAATGTGTTATTTCACCTCTTATTGAGAGTGGCTGGGCTGAATGGTCTTTTCTATTTGGCTTCGTTACCTTTCTACTAGAAACAGAGTTTAATCTGTATACTCTGAAGCGATCTGTGGTTTTTCATTTATCAAAAATGATAAGTGAAAAAACATAGCTCTCTAAATGTAATTCTGCAACTTTCAGTCTTAAAAACTTGAGATCTAACATATAAAGCATCATGCCCTTCCCATCACAGACATCAATTATGTCTCATTTTGGAAAGTGTTTGGTAGAATCATGCCAAAAGAGGGGGAGCAGCCCTGCTCTACAGAAGTCGGCTTTCTTCTCTCTGAAAATGAAACACCACTCCTTCCTGAAGATGTGATGGATTGAATTCTCTATCAACTTTTTTCCATGTGGTTTGTCATTCTGCCTTAGGACTTCATCTGAGCTATGGTACACAGAAATCCCCCATTAAATATGGCATATCCTACAGTCCAGGACCTAGACCTTGATTCCGTACTGTTGAAAATGTGCACTTTTTCTCAAAGATAAGATGAGAGACAAATACTTAACTTTGCCACACATGGTGGTCTAAGAGGCTTTGTCAAGGAAATGCATATATTTGTACAGATTATCTTCTCTTCTTCAAAGAGAAATGGGCCCGTGTCCACAATCATAAGTGATCACTGCCTCAGCAGAGGATATCTAAGAGAGGCTCACTATTCAACTAAAATTCTTCTTCCCAAGCTGATTCATGTCGTTTCATGTCCCTTTCACCTCCCTAGTGTTTCCCATGTCTGTTTGTAACAGCAATCCTTCATCCATTCATTTGTTCAACAAATGTTATTTCCCAGGCTCTGAGTTAAGCACTGGAGATATGGCGGTGAATAATACAAGCATAGTCCTTGCTCTCACAGAACGCATAGTCTAATGAGAAGAAAGCCAACACACAAGTAAATGAACAGATAAAGGAATATTTATTAAAAAGTTATGTTACTCACTACGAAGCGGGTAAAGTGAGCTGCGGCAGAGAACGCAGAAGGGAGTACTCTAAATAAGGTGGCTACACACTCCTTTTCTAAGTTGAGAACAGTGAGAAGAAGCCAGTTTTGTGAAGTGGCATGAGGATGACAATCTGTGCTCTGGGCAGAATTGCAAGTTCGAAGCAGAAATCAGGAGAGTGACTGGAGGATGATATGAATGGATTCATAACATGCGAGTTGGAGAGATTTTGGCATAAACCAAAACATACAGATTTTGAAGGTAAAGAATATAGGATAAATTCTAAATACCATGGGAGCCATTGAAGGATTTTAAATAGAGAGTTACCTGACATGTTAAATGGGGAATAATGTGATACATTTTAAAAATGTGATTCTGGAATGCAGAAACGGAGAGGATGCAGAATAAAAGTAGAAGCAATAAGACCATTTACTTGATTACATCTCCACCCAGAAGGGGACACATCTGGAATATATTTCAGAGGTAGAATCAATAGGACTTGCCACTAGCTTGGATGGAGGATATAAAGTACGGACGCAATAAGGGATGTCTTTAAGGATCTTGCATGAGCAACGGAGCAGATGACAATTCCTTTTATTAATGTATGGACTGTTGAGAAAGGAACAAATTCAGAGGTGGAGGAGAAATCAGCAGTTCACATTTGGTTGTGATACTTGGGGGAAGTCTTGGAGTCATAAGCATATACACAGAATCCAAAGTCAAATGAATGAAACACATCACCCGAGAAGAGAGTGCAGATAAGTAAAGTCCTTGGCAACTCCAACATCTACATGTTGAATAGAAGAGGAGGAGTCAGCAAACAAACTAGTGTATTGTGGTTATATGAAAGCCAGCAGAAGACAGTTTTCAGGAAGTGGGGGCAGTCACTTGTGTTGGAGAGGCTGAGGAAGACGATGTGTCTCCAAATTCTGTAATCACGAAGGTCACTGGCCATCTTGACAAGCGCAGTTTCCTTTGAATGGTGGGATTTGGAGGAGGAGAAAAGGGAGTTGGAAAAAAGTGTGGAGTTTAAAAATAATTTAAAATGAAGGGGAATAAACAGTGAATTGCAATTGGGCAAGCAGGGATAGCAAGTGTAGATGGTTGTTCCAAGATCTCTGTCTCTGAAGGAGGCAGAGGAAGGGGACAAGATCTCAAGGAGGACAGGAGATCAAGGAAGAGTTTTAAAAGATGGGAGATCCTAAAGCATGTTTATCTACTGCTCATAATGGCCCAATAAAGGTGAAATTGACTAGTGATGCAGTCCAAAGCCAGACTGTCTGTAAGAGTAATCACCCTGGGAAGTTCGGAAGGAATGGGATCTAGAACACAGACAAGGGATCAGATTTTGATAACAGGAGGGAGCCTTTAGCTAGTTGTAGTAGGAAGACTGAGGAAGGAGAATGGGCGCAGGTAAGTTTCTAGTTTTATAAGACAATTCCAGACTTCACCTACCTCTCCTTGGTCAGAAGAGCAACCAAGTCCTAATTCTCCACTACAAAACTGATATAACAAAGTCAAAGACTAAACCTATCAGATGTTCTCCTTGCTACCTGATCGGCAGAGTCTGAGATTCTAACTTTTCTAGCCACTCTCTGGAGATCAGATATCCGTTTCAGGTAACGATGCAGCAGTGGTCGTAAAAGGTAAATTTTGCTCAGCGTCTGGAATAGCTTTGCCTGCATTTACTCACTTATTTTAGGTACCTGGTGCTATGAATCCTTTCTTATCAGTGTTATAAAAACACTGTTTTAGTGATCAGGATTTTTTTTTAATATTTATCTATCTTTTGGATGCGTCGGGTCTTAGTTGCGGTGCACGGGATCTTTTGGGCGTGCAGGCTTCTCTCTAGTTGTGGCCCACGGGCTCCGCAGCCCCCGGGCTCATTAGTTGCAGTGCGGGTTGCCCTGTGGCACGTGGGGATCTTAGTTCCCGGACCAGGGATCTAACCAGCATCCCCTGCATTGCAAGACGGATTCTCAACCACTGGACCACCAGGGAAGTCCCGGTGATAAGGATTTTAAGTTGTCACTTTTGCTTAAAAACTCTAAAAACCAGGAAGTACCCACACAGACTGAGAGAGAAATGCATTGTATCTTGACTACTGAGTCCCTGAACCAAAATGCTGAGGAACAGGACAAGAGCATGGCTTGGAAGCCATTTTTGGTATGCTTTTTTAAAAAACATTGAAAAAAATTTTTTACATTATCATTAATGCAATGCCCTGGGACTCTGAGCCACCACTGGTCTAGCTAGCTGACACTGACATATCTTCTTATACATACACGTGACAACCCACAGCCCACAAGCCAGCCAGCTTGCAGTAATATTTACGGACACCTTTGAACTCAATCACACAGCAAGTAAGGCAGACAGAAGAAGGAAAAGCTACAGCACTTCTTAAATAACACTTACGTTTACATTTTCTTAGGCATGAAGTTAAGGGTTAAATGCACATTAAAAGGGAAAAAATGTGTGCTATCAGGGAAGAGTGAACTGGGTAGTCTGGTTAAAGAAAAATCTCAAGAAACATCACACAGTAGAGAATTTTCTCTCCCCGGAATGAAGCATCATTTCAGGCTTCCACCTACATATGTCAATTTAATTATAAAACAGATTTTATAAATAAGAAGCAATAATGGGGTGCTGGGTGAGTGGGTAGGTGTGTGTGTGCATGCGTGTGTAATTTTTAAATATTCAATGTGAAGATTTTGCACTCCAGAGAATTAATCAAACTGTCAGGCCCAAGACCAAAAACTGAAAAGCACACACAGTGGTATGCCATGGTAACTTAGCAACCAGAGCTGAAGAGGTTAAGACAGAAATTGCTGTCATTTTCTTATATTTAAGAATTTCTACCTGATGCTCTGCCTGCTCGCGCCCACCTCCCAAACACACATTCTGATTCCTCCAGGTGGTTGTTCACTGAATCAGATCTTTTATATATCTTAATGATCTGTGTTTGACAACTTCTATTTGTAGAGGAGATGAGGAATCACCTACCGAGTACAAAATTTCAGAGCACCTGTGGATACTTCAGTGATCATGTCTTTGTGCATAACACAGGTGTTACCAACCATCATTTCCCATGAGATCACAAAACACACATACATCATGGGCAATTCCTATATGGGCAATTCCTATATATAAGTAAAGCACTCGAGGGACATAGCCAGTTCCATGCCAGGTCTGTTCTGGTCCTAAATAGTAATTACCTCTGCCAGGATGACAGTTTTGTAGCAGCCCCTGAACGGACACCATTATAGAGTATTCATACAGTAGGACCTCGACATCAAGGAAATTCTGTCTTAAAATATGTAAAGGAGTTCTTTACCTTGAGGCTTGAGCAAAGAGCAAAAATGAAATATTTGTAAACAAAAGAGGGAAAAAAAAGCATTACTAGGGTACTTCAAATGCTGATCTATTTAAGTTTATGTAATGCCCCAGTGGCCTTGAATTAGTGAGAAGACAGAGGGAATGACTTATTTCATCCCTCCAACCTCATCAACATTGGCCTGTCTACTGAGTAGATAGTTCTCACATGAAGGAAAGGGGGCTTATTTGAGGGTGGCGATGGCAAAGGTGAAGTACCACCAACTGCATGATTCTTCTTTTCTAGTACTGCCCTAGGACAAGCTGTTGATGAAATCATGTGGTTTTTTTACGACAGATGTGGTGACAGTGAAGATTAGCGATCCCTCTTGACTGTAGCAAGGTTGTGCTGGATTTTTGGTGAGCCTTCTAAAAAAAAAGGTGAGAATCTCGAAGTACTGTGTAAATAAGAAGAATGCCAATAATAGCAGTTCCATTTTACAACTTGATAAATACTCAGTTCTCTTGGTTCTTCTGGCCCTGGCCCTGTCCACCCAAAGAAGTGTGCCTGCCGCACTGGCCCATCTTTCCCAAGAGCGTTAAACTCAGAAGCAGGATTTGAATGTTCATTGGTTTATTTACTCTTAAGATGAACAAGAACTTAATTATTGGTTATTGTTATATCTTAATTAAGAAGACATAGTTAAATCATTCTAGAAATAAAAATATTCTGGGGCCAGGATTTACTCGAAATAACAAGGTTATTTAACATATAATTTTTTGTTACTGCGTTATATCATAGTTCTCTCACTTCATAAAGTCATTAATAATATTGAGACTTTTTAGATTTTTTTCCCCATTTCCTATGTGAGGTGGTCTGTTAGATTTATGGAAGCCATATATATGGGCAGAGATAGGTAGTTGTAAATATAACAAAGCAAAAGAAAAGCTATGGGGCTTCTTCTTTGTCTCTTCCTATAGTGATTTGTACTTTTCTTTTTTTTGTGGGGGGGGAGTATGTACTTCCTGAGCCTCAAAACGCACTGGCTACAGGGCTTCCCTGCTGGTGCAGTAGTTGAGAGTCCGTCTGCCGCTGCAGGGGACACAGGTTCGTGTTCCGGTCCGGGAAGATCCCACATGCCGTGGAGAGGCCACAACAGTGAGAGGCCCACGTACCGCAAAAAAAAAAAGTCACTGGCTACAGATACCTGTGCTTGTGTATGACACCCAGTGATCATCATACCAGATTTTACTACCCTCACGTGAGATAGTTTTCTTTTCCTCTCACTGGTGAGGCTATTTCACAACGCATTTTCTCTCTGTGTAGTCATTTATGTTTTCATTCATATAAGGAGTATTAATTGAGCTCCTTTGGGATCAGTTAGTTTCCAGTCTCAGAAAGAAATAGATCAGTTTCCTTACCCAGAGCTGAAAGTAGATGGGATAAGGCATTCCACATGAACCCAGGGCTGTGCTTTCTCTGGGGTCTGCTCCACACTTGGTCAAAGGACACAGTGGTCATCTTTCTTGTCCTCTTAAGTAAATGACACCCAAAGAGAGGCATGTACGCCTCGTTCATTGTGTAAGATGATTCCCTGGAATATGGGAAAAAACATTAGAACTTTCCTTAATATTTTTTATTCAGGGAAAGGAAAAAAATTATGTATAGAATCACATGAGCTCATTCTCACTTTTTTCCTGCTTTCATGGGCTCACATGGTGTACGAAGTGCCCAGAAGAAAGAGGAGCCTGCCACGCAGATGGTTCAACAGTGGCATCCCCTTTGTTTTTAGAGTGTCGCAATACTGTGCAGTTTACATTTGCCCACTTAATTTATGCATATGGATTTATGCAATGTATTGTGTAGTTTTAACTAAATTAACCCTTAAAAATATACAACTGGCTTAATATATTCCCGAATAAAAACACTGCTGACTAAAGACCATAATGCAAGTACAAGGGAGCAACAAAAATTGGTGGAGTTGACGATCTACCTTTCCTGCATATTTTCTTTGTAAATTTTACAAGGGGAAAAAAATGGCAATGTAATGAGGGCTCCCAAGAAGTTACCAGAGTTTTTAGAAATTACTAAGAAAAGCCTTTATAATATGGATTTATATCCACTATCAATGGATGTCATTAGCTGTGCTTCCTAAGGAATTCTAGCCTAAGTGAATTAGGTTCCTTATGATGTACGCTAATGCCAATATTATATGCATATGCATATAATTTATGAATAAATATGTATACATTTACCAGGGTGCATATTCCCAAAAAGATGCTACAACTGCAAGCAATCACGCTGTAGTTCCTTTTTTGGCTTTAGTGATCACTCCAGGTACTTTGGCGCCAGGGGCTGAGCCACCTTGACTAATCTATCCCTTGAACCAGTATTTTTTTTCACAGGTCTTCTCCTGACCCAGAACAGATTACGTATCAAATCCTGAAGAAACCTCTTGATTTTTTTTTTTTTTTTTTTTTTTTTTTTTTTTTTTTTTTT
>NW_020837969.1:27755860-27801858 GCF_003676395.1 Aethalodelphis obliquidens | reverse complement strand
TTTTTTTTTTTTTTTTTTTTTTTTTTTTTTTTTTGCGGTACGCAGGCGTCTCACTGCTGTGGCCTCTCTTGTTGCAGAGCACAGGCTCCGGACGCGCAGGCTCAGCGGCCATGGCTCACGGGCCCAGCCGCTGCGTGGCATGTGGGATCTTCCCTGACCGGGGCACGAACCCGTGTCCGCTGAATCAGCAGGCGGACTCTCAACCACTGCGCCACCAGGGAAGCCCGAAACCTCTTGATTTTACTGAGAAGAATCGTTTCACTAATGCCGCATACAATACTGTCTCCCGCTAAATTTACAATGTATCTTTTCTCTATGGCCTTTTCCTATTTTTGCCTAGAAAGGCTGTTAGCCATTGTACTTAAATGTGGCTATGTTATATTTTCCTGCATCAAATACTTATTAACTACCTGCCATGTCCCCCTCTGTGTCACAGTGCACTACGCACCATTCCTCAACCAAGCGCATCCAAGCAGCTGACGTTCTCAGGGCGTCCGCAAAGTCACATGTTGGACCACAAACATCTCACAAACGGGCCACCCCTGCCCACACAGAGGTCATGGCCAACCCGGGATTTCCCGCCATGGATGCCTCTTTCCCAAAGCCCATTTCTTCGGTCTCCTGGCTGGCTCGCAAACTGTTGCTCCCCAACCTCCTAGGGAGCTTCCCCAGTGAAATCTGAAATTGGTCCCCGTAACCAGAGGGCAGGGAGAGACCGAAGAAAGAGGCAGCCACTCACACTGCTGGGCAGCAGGTTTAATAAGCAAGGGAACTTACATACGAGGCTTGTCTTGGTACCGCCAGACAGCAGATCTCAGCACCCTCCGGCCAGAATCTTAAGTTTTTATAGAGGCTTTAACAGGGTTCAGTCATGTACACCATCCAGGTGGGCTCTACAGCACGCTGCTCTCTCGGGGCTGCCTCCTTAAAAATGGCTCCCACTGTGGGAACGGTGGGCAGATGGTACATTTCCAGGATGGGGCGTGGCCGAGGAACCTCCGATTGCCCGGATCCAGCTCGCAGGTCAACTCGCGGTCACGTCCGGTCAACGACCTCCTCCACAGCCAGGGTTTCTCATCACTGGCGCTCCTGATACTGATGTTGATGCTTTGCTGTGGGGCTTTTCTGTGCATTGCAGGATGTTTAGCAGCATCCCTCGCCTCTCTGCACTAGATGCCGGTAGCAAGCCCTCCCCTCCCAACCAAAAATGTCTCCAGATATCGCCAAGTGTGTTCTGGAGGGCAAGATCACTCCCACTTGAGAACCCACTGTTTTAGGGTTAAACGGTAACATAACAGATTGCTATGGTAAAAATATTAGGCAGGGAAGATTTAGATCGAGCTGTCTGAGAAAGCCACTCTGAGGAGGAGATCTACAAGCCGACACCTGAAGAATGAGAAGAAGCCAGTCTCCTAACAGGTGGGGAAGAGCTTTCTAGGTTGCAGGAATGGCAAGTGCAAAGGCCTTGAGTCTTGACCTTGCTGGACCCCAGAAACTGAAATAAGACCGGAGGTGCTGAGTTCCTGGCAAAGAGTAAGGTTGGAGATGCTGGCAAAGACAAGATCACACAGGATCTTGCAGACCACTGGGAGGATCAGTTCTGGAAAAATCCTAAACAGCAGCCATTCTGTGCTCATTCTGTGGGCTTAGAAGAAACGGTCATGCCCAGCTTTGTGTAGCTTTGAAGGAAATGATAATGTTGGAACTCATAGATGAGTTAATCTCTCTAATAACTGAAGAATTTCGATGCTGGAGCCTGAGGGCAGTGACTACTGAGACACACGTACACACACACAGGTAGAATTTACTTTATGGGTTGAACGGTTGGTTTCTGCAGTAACTAGGTTATTAGTTAATTTAGAATTAGATATTGAATGTTCAGAATATTCAGGTGTTGTCGCTAGAAATGAAAAGTGGATGAGGGCAGAAAATTTGAGATGCTGTTTCTACAACTCACAAATTGCATTTGCCAATTTCTCTAAGAAAATATTGAGAAATGAATATGCCGTGTTCCAGTTTACACAATTAACTTTGTACAACCCCAGATCTCTAAACTGACCTGCTTTTCTGGGGAAAGTACTTGCTAGGCAGCTTCAAGTATTTGGACCTCAGTTTCTTAATCTGTAAAATGCTGGGCTCTTTAAGGCATACTGAATATCTAAGATGCTTTAATTCTCTGATCTTTTATATTCTGCCCCCTCAAAGTAAATATAATTTAATTTTTTCGTGAAATCTTCATGACTATGTAGAATAATTGGGCGACCGTTCTCTTTGATCTCCCTATGTGGATTACTTGGATTTGACTCTGAGATGATCTGCAATCCCAAACTCTCTTTCGTAACTCAATTTTTTTATCGAAACCTCAGGTGAAACTGATAGGTGCCTTTGGTCCGGGATTCAGCCAAAGATATATCCAAGAAGAATTTGCTGAAAAGAAATAAGAAACTTTCTCGTCTGCCAAACTTTCTCATGCCTGCTGCTCTTGAAAGCTATTTCTACAGAGAAAAAAATCTATAAACACAGATTAAAAAAAGCAACAGTTGCTTCTGTTCAAGTTCTCATCACATGTGACCTGATTTTTCAATCCTCTGCGATGTCTGGACTCTGGTTTCCCAGCGAGAGCCAAAGCAAACTGCTTTCAAGAGTCTCCGTCTCTGTTTGCAAACCAGACCCCGTTTGCCCATTAGGCAGACATCTGGCATGGAGGCCCAGCACAGCTTCCTTCTAGAGTCTCAGTCTGAGGCAGGGGCCAAGCTATACTCTGTCAGATCTCATCTGAAGATGCAGAGGTCAGTGTCGGGTAGGATAAATGGACTTGTTTCTGACACTAGGACTAAACAGAAAACATCTGGGGACAATGGGTGGCCTGAGGCTGATACTGTTTTCTGGAGAAGGGTAAAGAGGACTGTAGTCTACCAACTGCCCTTGGAAAAGCTGTGACGGGGAGTGATTCTGTGAGTGGTGTGTGTGTGGTGTGTGTTTTCAGTGTGTGTGAGGGGCTGTGGGTGGTGTGTTTTCAGTGTGTGGATGGGGTGTGTGTGTTAGAGTGAATATGAGTAATTAATATCTGCAAAGTATCATCAAATCATTCTCCAATAATTCCTCTGCTCTTTCAAATCCTTGTTAACATTTTTTTAAAAGACTTTGCAAGAAATAGCCATGTGTGACCAGTCTATTGGCTATCATTTATACCTGCTCTCTGCTGTAGTTGTTTATTGCTGCTACCTCCTGACATTTTGGACAAAAATAATACTTTCAGACACAAATTAAAATTTTGTGTAAAGATGCTTCTATACTCTGAAAAAGAAAATTCTGCTGATCTCCTTTTTTTTTTTTTTTTTTTTTTTGCGGTACGCGTGCCTCTCACTGCCGCGGCCCCTCCCGTTGCCGAGCACAGTCTCCGGACGCCCAGGCCCAGCGGCCATGGCTCACGGGCCCAGCCACTCCGCGGCACGCGGGATCCTCCCGGACTGGGGCACGAACCCGCGCCCCCCGCATCGGCAAGCGGACTCCCAACCACTGCGCCACCAGGGAAGCCCTGATCTCCTTTTTGTGCGTGAGAAAATTACGATGTCTGGAGTTGTTTTAACTTAAGGTAATGTCCTTGATCATTTAAACACTCTAATAAAAATACTGCTTTGTATCAGTTCATTGTTGCCGCCTGATAGATCATCCCAAAACACAGTGGATTAAAACAACACGCATTTTTTGGTTCACAATCTTCTGGGTTGGAAATGTAAGCCGTTTCATCTCCTGTTTTCTCTGGCCTTGGCTGGCCTCCCTCTGCAGTCAAATGCATGCTGCTGCTAGGGTTGTCTGGCTTTTGGATGGAGTGATGACCGTGACTGGGCTATGTTTCTGTCTCCTTCGAGAAGGCTAGCACTGGCATGTTTACATGTGGTTACAAGAGTCCAAGAAAGCAAGCAGGGGCCTTGATTCAAAACTGGTGTAATAACTGTTAACCCAAAGCAAATCACAGGCAGCGTCTCAATTCACCACGTGGCGAATTAGACTCATGGTTTGACAGTACCACAGCAAAGTTACCTCCCAAATGCTGTGGATTCAAAGAGGGGCATTTTTTCAATCTACCTCACTGCTCAGTACTACATACGACACGCGAGGTAGCTTACATACATTCTCACCAATTATTACAAGAACTCAGTAAGTTAAATATCATCTTTGCATTTTAGAGTTGAAAAAAATAAGATTTAGAGAGACTAAGTAGCTTGTCCAAGATCATAAATAATAAGCGGACCAGCTCAGTCTTGGACCAGGACTTGGGTAACCTCAAATCTTTAATTTTTGTATTGCTATGTGACCTACTTTTCTATTTTCACAGTTAACAAATTCTGTTAAATTCTGTTATCCAATTCTAGCATCTTTGTTCCTTCATCTCTTTTCAAAAGTTCATTTAACTGTATTACTGCAACTATACAATTTATTCCAGTACTCTCTCATTAAAAGAAAATTTGAGAGTGGCTGGATTTGGTAAAGACTGAAATAGACATTTTAGTCTTCTTAAGTAAAACCTAGATAGTCATCTATACCAGGGGTCCCCAACCAGTGGGCTGCTTAGATGGTTTGCCCACCCCTTTGGTGGTGGTGTGTGCAGGGGGCACGTGTAGTACCTACTTTTGCTCCCGACACCCTGTTTTTGTTCCCAGCTCTTCAGAAGTGGCAGTTGAGGTTGTTTTGGTCGTCTTTTATCTTGTTGTCCAGAATTTGCCCCAACTGTGCATGCACACAATTATTTTTAGTCCTCCTAGTTTCTTTGCATTTTGTTGCTCGTGGAGACGTTTGTCCAGGTTCAAGCACTGCAGCAAAGGGTCTGAATGGCACTAGGACACCTGGAGGAGGGGACTTCTAGGACTGAAATTCAGCCAGCCTGGCATATTGGGCTCTGCCTATCAGAATCAAAAGCAATCTTTTCCAAACTTTTCAGAGGCAGGTTTTTATAAGAATATGAGTGTTCCACGTGCCTACCAAAAGGGATGCCTTTTTTAATTCTCGTAAATTGCCGTATGGTTAGCCTTTGTACTGCCCTAAATGATCTCTACTCACTGTCTCCAGCGAAATGGAAGTGAGACTGGTACATGTTTTATGTTCTCCTCTTGAACCGTGCATTCACATAATTACCACTTCCTTCTAATGGAATAAAAGCACATGGTGACAGCAGCCATGCTTCATCCTCATAAAACCATCACCTAATGTTCGCTAATTGTTAGTGACGTCCTCCCCGCTTCTGCCTGATGTCTGAGATCAACTTCCCTTTGAAAGGAACAAGTCACGAGAAGGCCTGAAGGGGATGTTTAGGGAAACATGGGTCAGGC
The DNA here is from genome assembly GCF_003676395.1 of Aethalodelphis obliquidens. Taxonomy (NCBI): domain Eukaryota; kingdom Metazoa; phylum Chordata; class Mammalia; order Artiodactyla; family Delphinidae; genus Aethalodelphis; species Aethalodelphis obliquidens. The sequence goes on along the minus strand of NW_020837969.1, from coordinate 27,796,528 downwards.
AACTTCTGCTCTAGTCTTCAGGAAAAACACTCTAGCCTCCATGTCTTTTCTGGCTTTTATCATCAGAGCAGTAAGAACTTAGCATTCCAAATGAAGGTGTGAGCTGGGGGACAAGACCATGAAGAGCATAGCAAGGCACAAAGAATCTTCATGCCCAGCAGATGCCCAGATTTGGATCAGGACTAGGGTTCCACAGAGCACTCGGGACCAGAAAATCAGCTTTTCATAAGAATATTCATTTGCTGGCTCTGTGCCCTGTGCAGAACCCACTCGGGAGTCTGTGACAGCAGCAGACACCTATGAGGCTCATGGCATCAGATCCTGGTCAGTTCAGGCTCAAAAAATATAAATAAGTACTCAGAGAGGATTACCTGTGTAAACCCTGTTTGGGTAAAGTCTTACTGCTGTGAGTCCTGCTAATACTGCACTTTGCCACATCTGTAAGCTAAGCGTTTCCATTTTTTAATTTGCTTTAACCATCTTAAGTTACTGTTTTTCTAAAGTGGCTACAATCTATTAAAATAGAAATACAGAGTTGGTATTCTAGTTCTGAGTTTTATGGTAATTTTTTTCCAGATCAAATGCTTACATTTTAATAATAAGGATAATAATAGCTGTTACTGTATTAGTCTGCTAGGGCTACCATAACAAAATATCCCAGATCGTGTGGCTGAAACCAGAGAAATTTATTTTTCCACAGTTCTGGAGGCTAGAAGTCCAAGATCTAGGTGTCAGTAGGTTTGGTTCTTCCGAGGCGCCTCTCCACGGCTTGCAGATGGTCACCTTCTCACTGTGTCCTCACGTGATCTTTGTGAGCAAGTGCCCCTGGTGTCTGTCTGTGTCCTAATCTCCAGTCGTATTGTATTAAGGTTCACTCTAAAGACCTCCTTTTAACTTAATCACCACTTTAAACACCTTCTCTCCAAATACAGTTATATCTGAGATACTGGGGCCTCGGACTTCAACATATACATTTGAGGGCACACAATTCAGGATATTACAGTTACCAGTCTTCATTTCTGCTGGGTATGATTCTAGTTGCTTTACATAAATTAAGTCCACAGTTTCTCCAACTCAGCACTAGTGACATCTTGGTCTAGATAATTCTTTGTGGGCGTTGGATGGGAGACTCCCCTGAGCATTGTAGGATGTTTAGTAGCATCCCTGGCTTGTGCCAGTGTCAACCCGTTAGATGCCAGTAGCATCTACCTACCTCATCCACCGTAGTGACGGCGAAAAACGTGTCCAAACATCATCAAATCCTCCCTGAGGGACAAAACAGTCCCCACTGAGTACCATGCATTAAACCTATTCTTTACACAGCAGTCCAAGTTAATGTTTAATACCCCCACTTCATAAAGAAAGATGCTGAGATCAAAATAGGAATCACTGGCCAAAGACACACGGAGACTAAGTGGCAAAGCCAGGATGTGAACGCTAGTTATCTTTTCCATGACATGAATCTACTCACTAATGGCTACCCTTCTCCTCTTTAGCCTTCACCTTTCAACCATTTCTAATCCAGTTAACTCAAGCTGTGAAACACTAGGCTCAAAATAACCAGTAATCAACCATGTGGTGAGACCTTTTTATGTCTCTGTGAAAATCCAAACCATAAATTGCTTGTGCCTTCCCCAAATACTGAATTATCAGTGTGGCTAATTGTCAACATGGCATGGTACCAACACTACCCTCTAAAATGGTCATGAATCGTTGAGCCCTGGATTGGAGGATATACTTCAAGAACAACAGATTATAAGCCTTAGCCTAATCCAACCGCCCATCCACCCCTAAAATGTACGACACCTCATTTTTAAAGAAGAAAAAAGGAGCTAGAGAATTTGAGATATTGGCCGTTGACTATGCAAAGATGTAGGTACAGAACTAAAGCTTAAGTTCTGCCTTGAGAGAAATTGTTTAAAGATGAAAACTGCTTGGGTAATGCACCCCGGAAAATGTGACAGCTTCAGAGTGACACTCACCTTTTCTTTAAAGCCCATAGGTTCATCGAATACTCTCTGAACTTCTAATAACTCCCAGCGAGGAGTCAAAACTAAGTGACTGCCCAAGTGTGTATGCGGAGGGGTTCTGGGAAAGACGCCTCCCGAACTCTCAAGAGGTAATCTTTGCTTCCCCACCACGAAGCGCAGACTTAACTTTATCTTAGCATACCAATAAATGTTGTACTGGCCATAAAAACAGTCAGCTCTAATATAAATCCAACTCCAGTATTTAATTCCTTGACCTTCCGTGCCAGCGATTCCTGCAAGCAAGATACATGCCCTGTGAACTATCTCCTTTTTATTGGCTCTAAATTTACTGTCTGATCACTTTGGAGCTCCTACACTCATCACACCATGAGACGACATAAAAAGGCCTGTTCCAGAGACCTTCATATTTTGGAACATCTTTATCCTACTCTGACTCTTCCCTCTGCCCCAACTCTTTCATACGGTAATGAATCTCCTGGGGAAGGCATGATTTTTTTCAATACAGAGTTGAAGCAAATAAGAGAAAATCATCATTTCGATTGAGACTGAATCCTCTGGAAATTAGGAAATAATAACTTACCTTAAAATATTTCTAATTCCGGGCTTCCCTGGTGGCGCAGTGGTTACGAGTCCCCCTGCCGTCCTGCCCCGGTCTGGGAAGATCCCACATGTCGCGGAGCGGCTGGGCCCGTGAGCCATGGCCGCTGAGCCTGCGCGTCTGGAGCCTGTGCTCCGCAACGGGAGAGGCCACAATAGTGAGAGGCCCGCGTACCGCAAAAGGAAAAAAAAGAAAAACCAGCCTGACAGACCCCATAAAAAGCAGAGTCCCAGGAGCTTATGGAGACTTCCCTTGCTTTGCACCGTATGACGGGGGCGGGAACGTTCTCTCCTCCTTTACCTTTATAACAGACTATTAATGCCAGAGCAGGACTCAGGGCTCTGCTGCCAATAAAAGAAAAGGCCAAATTCCTTAAATCTTATCTGACTTTGCAGATAATCACTTGCCCAGCTGCCCAAGGCGAGTGAAAATTGAAAGGGTCCTCACCTATGGTAAAGACAAGTTGGTTCCTCCTGAAAAATGCCTAAAATATATATGTGAACTTTCCCCCTGTGGCTTGCTACCCTGCTTCTCATCTGAATACCCTACTTTCATTCTTGGAGTCCCAGAGCTCTTAAAAGTCAGTGAAAAGGAAAGACAAAGTTGGCCAAGTCACAAATTAGGAGAAAGTTCTGTTTAGAGAAAGCCTTGGGTAAGATTACACACACCTGCATGAGACCTGAAATTGGAAAGCAGATGAGCGACCACAGGGAGGAAACACTCCAGTTTGGGAGGAGCGCAGGGAACACAGAAACCCAGGGAAAGTGAGAAATGCAGTTACCCAGTTGCTCTGGGGCTCCCTTTGTGGGTTCCCTGCACTTCCCTGGAAGCAAAGTGGGTACTGGGACTAAAATGGTAAAGAGGGGGGACACTTTTTTCCCTTTCACCTACTAGAGCTCCTATCTACAAAATCACAGAACTGGGCAAAACACCTTGCTAGAATTTGTATTAAATTATGATCACAAAACTTAACAGAGCAATGACAAACTGACGGCATTGAGGTGTCCCTATCGGAACTCAAATTCCCAGATGTTGTCAAAGCTAATTTTGCTTCTCTGTTTTCTGGCTGCTTCTGAAATCCTCTTGAGAGAAGCTGTGACTTTTAGAATGACTTGGTGGATGGTGAAATGAATGGAATTTATGAATATGCCCTCTCTTCTAGGGATGTTCCCTATGCTGAGGAATTGAACAGACTAAATCTAAAATTGGGGCAAGGAGTGACTGCGGTCAAGAGTGACTAGTCCAATGGAAAGAGCACCCTGTGACGGCACGTCCTGTGTTCTGTTACTGACTGTGGCAGTGACTGCCATGTGCTCGCCAAAACTGGTCTCATTTCCCTCCTGGCCACAAGCTAGGCTACATTTGCCAGCCTCCTTTGCTGTTAAAAGCGGCCATACTACTGAGTGCTGGCCCATGGAATCATGGAATGTGAGTGGAAGTCATATTTTCCATTTGCATGCTTAGCTCATAAAAATGAACTTTCTCTTCCCCTATCTGCAGAATGAAGAAGACACTGTGAAGATCGTCTAGAGAAGGGTCAGGTGAAAGGATGCTGGGTCCCTGAATGGCCCCGTGGAATGCCTCTCCCGAATTGCAAACATATACGTTGAACTCTGTGTGAATGTGAAAGTTTTCTATATTAAGCTACTTGGATTTAAGGGTCTATTAGCACAGATTGCCTCATATACCATAATGAAACTGAGTACTCATAGGTTGAACTTCATGGCTTCAGTTTCTTCATCTCTAAAAGAGGGCTACTATCCCCTTTAGCACAGTTTCTGGGGGCTATTAAGTGAAAGAATATAAATATCATAGTTTGGAAACATACAAAGTATGACATAAGGCATTATTGTTTTGTAAATTGAGGCAAGATAGTACAGTCTCCTAAACATTTTTACTATCCCATTTGCCATCCCAGTGTTCCTCAGCCACAGCCCAGACCTATTCTCTGCAATGGGGGCGGTTGACTTCCAAATGCAACCAGGAGGTAGTCATGGCTTTTTTGGTTCTTATCCCTGCCTAGTTTTATTTGCTTGTTAGTTTGTTCGGTGACCACAGTGACACTTAGTGGTGAATGCATTCATCGAATTCGTTCCTGAAAACAGGATTTGGTTTTGTTTGTTTGACTTTGGGTTTTGAGAAGAAGTAAGCAAGCAGATTACTGCAGACAGGTAACAAGGGCGCTGTTGTGGACCGAGAAACATCTGGACCTGGCTGCTTGCCAGGACGACCACTTCGTCTTGACCAAGAGTGAGCATCCAAGAGAAACATAAGGCCAACCAGTCACAGTAGTAAGTGAATTAAGGGCAAACTTCTGTGATTTAATCCAAGGAAAGCAAAAAAAGGATACCTAGTTTCTAAAGTGTTTCCTATGTTGGCGACAAAATTGTCCGATGCTTTCTCCAACATGCATGGTGGTTTTGAGCCCCATGAGTCCCTTATTGAAATGCATAGGTTACCTTTAGGAGTAGTCAAACTCTAGCCTATTCTCATACTATTCAGGCTGAAGAATCTTAGAAGTCATCTAGTTCTTTTTTTTCCCTCCCCTTTTGCACATGTGGCCCAATGAGAAATACTTTGTGCAATATCACACAGTCAGCACCAGAATGCAGATCTCTAGACATCTTGTCCAGGGTGCTTTTCACTTCAGCACACTCTCTGCCATCCAGAGAGCAGTAATATTCTGAAAAGCAAAAATTAAAATAGTATTATTTATCCTTAACCTTGCAGATGTTGTTTCTGTGCCTGCAACTACCAAAGCATCACCTATGTCCTTGAATGTAGCATATGTCAGCTAATATAGTTGCTCACTTTTTGTGTAAGTGGAGTGTGGAGATTTGGGGTAGATATAGCAACAAAAGCTACCATACATTCCCTTCTATGTGCAGTACATATGAACATTATAGAGGACAAAATTACCTTATGTATAGGGAAAAAGTAAGCATGTTGTAGGTTCTTACTTAATAAGAAACACATTCTAAAAAAATATCAGATCTGCTTGACAACAGTTAGCCTTTCCATCAGCCATGGAGAAGCAGTTGGAATAGGGTAAACTTTAAGTTACTCCACTGATGGGCAGATGCCTGGGTCCTTTGATGACATAAGACACAGGGAATGACATTGTCTCTTGGCTTTTGGCTGCTACCAGCTGGCTAAAGTTCCAAGTACAGACGCATCCATAACAGAGGGCTGAGTGTATGCTCAAACTTAAATTGCACTAACCTGTACACCTTATCTGCCTTCCTTCCCAAATACGCTCCTTCTAGATCTTCCCCATCTTGGTTAGTGCCAAACAGCAAAACTGCTAAAAAAAACTTAGCCTTGCCCTTACTCCCTCTTTTTCTTACATTCCACATCCAGTCTATTAGTAAATCTCATCAGCTGTAGCCTTAATATATGTCCCAAATCTGACTACTTCCTACATCACCTGTACCACAATCCAAACCACCATCATCTCTTTCTTGGATTATTTTAATAGCTTCTTCATTGGTCTCTCTGCTACTCATTTGGTCCCCATCCATCTATGATCTATTATCTACTATCAGAATCATCCTGTTAAAACATAGGTCAGATCTCTTCATCGCTTTCGGCTCAAAACCCTTCATCAGCTTCCTGATTGTCTTTGCTCACAAGCCAAGGTACTTGCAAGAATCCGGGAAGCCACACCTGAGCTGGTGCCCCCCACCTCTCTAACTTTATCTCCTAGCCCTCCTTCCCTCACTCACTCAGCTTTCGTCACACTGGCCTTCTTCCTGCTGCTCAGACATGCCCCTCACTCTTCCATCTTCAAACGCTGTACCCTTGCCGTTTCTTCAGCCGCATACCCTTTTTCCTGCAGGTCTCATAGCTTGCTCCCTCGCCTCTGGCCTTTTCTCTCTGTCACCTTCTCAGTGAGGTCTTCTCCAGCAATTCTATTTAAGATGGAAACCTCTTCCTGTCTTACCTCCCCCGCAATCCCCGTCTATCTTTCTGTGCTGTATTTTCCTCCATTCTTCTTATCTGATGTTCAGTATCATCCATCATCTTCTCACCTCATATTATTTATTTTGTTAATTGTCTGTCTCACCTCTCTAGAATGTAACCTCTGTGAAGGCACCAATTTTCATCTGTTCTGTGTGGTGGTATCTCCAGCACTTAGAATAATACAAGGTAGACACTCAAAAAATAGCTGTTGAATGAATAAATGAGCAAATGAATGAGAAATTAATGAGTAGAGGAAAAGTTTAGGATACCTTGGGATTTCAGCAAGTCTTTATTTTTCTGCTAATCTTAGAGATTAATTTTTAGGGTAATGAGTTCTACAGTGGCAGCCTCCAGACTGAAAAGGTAAGCAGAATGGTCTTCTGTTCACATAGTATTGTTTCTGGTGTTGTTTCCATTGAATTTAAATGCCTTTTAGGCAGGTGATAGATGCTACTGTTCACCACTCTACCTGTGTTCCCATGTCTTATACTTGGCTGACTTACACATACCTTACCTGCCTGCCTGGTTCTTGAAGGCATTTGAGTTTGTGACCCTGTTAATTTCACTTTAAAGACCATCCTGTGGAGAAATATTACAGAGGCCAAAGCCATCCTCAGTATTACAGAGGCCAAAGTCATAATTCATTGTTTCTTCTCTTGTGAATTGAGCATTTGTCATGAACTGGGCTCATGCCAGGGAACCAAAGATGAAGAAGTCCCTTCCTCAGAAGCTGGACATTTAGTGGAGCTGTCACAGAAAGTCTGAGTCCCACATCCAGAGGACCCTTGGGCTTAACACAAACAGCTTTCTTTTCTCCCCCAGAAGGGTACATTTCAGAGATGCTATCATACAAACTTATCATTAAATATTTCCTTCTTTGTTTCTCACTCTCACATCTCAGATTTGTTTTTCCATCTTAACTGAAAAATAGATTTCTCTCTGAGGAGTGTGGCTCCAGGCCGAAATCTTTTGTGTTGTGATCTTTTAGGCCCAATGAGGCTTTGCCTGTCAGGCCTCACAGAGAGAAACTGCCCTCCCCAATCCAGACTCGGTGCAGTCAATGCACCGTAGTTTCCTGGAGAGATTGGCACTCAAGGACTCAAATATCTGGGCCTGGCCCAGCCTTGCCCTATGCATATCTGCCTGCCTAACCCGGGTACCTCCACTCAGAGGCCAATTTCCCAGGGGGCCTGGGCTGAGACACTTTTTTCCACTTTGACTCTGTACCTTTCTACTCCTGGCCTCCCCCCCAGCTCATGGGTCCACACAGAGACAAGAGCCTTCTGTTTGGGGCTTCTCAACAATGAGATGATTTCCCTTACCTTCCACCTGACCCTTGCGCCTTGCTGTTCTGGGGAGAAAATGGAACACAAGAGGGCCAACACCTCTTTCTGGCTCTGCTTGCACTGTTGAGGTACATGAATAAGGCTTGATTGTTACTGATTTTTTGACACTCTACATCCAAGAAAGTTATGGGAAACAGATACTGACTCCTAATTTTCCCATGTCTCCCCACTTCTCTCCCTTTACCCTCCCTCAATATCTTGTGACCAGTAGAAGGTGCAGCACTTTCTTGGCTATTACCTATCATTTGGAGAATATGACTTTTCACTTCTATTTAATAATCGCTCCGACTTTGGAATCCATCCCATCCGCTGAAAGCCATTAATGAGTCCCAGTTGAACCTAGAATGACATTTAAATTATTTATTATGGATAATCACGCCCCCAAACGTCTGACCCTTGCTTCTTTTCGAGCCTTACCTACTATCAGTTTCTGCCTCATTCATTACATTTCAGCCATGCTGGCCATCTTCGTTCTTAAACACAACAAATTCTTTCCTGTCTCAGGGATTTTATACACATTTTTACCTCCTCCAAAAATACTTTTCCCCAGCTTTTCGCATGGCTGTCTTCTCACGTCTCAGCTCACATGCCACCTCCTTAGGGAGACGTTCCTTTTCTGGTGTGTCCCTCATTCAGTCGTTCTAAATTCCATTACCTTGCTTCATTTTGATAACAGTTGTCACTACCTTAAAGTATGTTATTTATTTGTTGACTTGTTTACTACTAGAATGTAGCTTTCCTGGACCTCATATTCTAGGGCCCAGGACAGCGCCTAGTACATCAATAAATGCACTTCCTTCCCATCCTCATAGTCAACATCCATCAACTTCCAGATCACTCACTGTGATCCTAATGTTCTGAATGTGTGTCCAGGTCACATTAATGGCCTATCCAGTGCTCTGTTGTACGCTTCGGTAAATTCCTCTCCTTAAATGTATTTCACCATTACTCTATCTCAATGAGCCATTCTCAGAACCATAATTTTCCATCATCTCAAACTTCTAAAGCCTTCCTCTCTTAGACAACAATTACCTATCTTTCTACCACACCCCTTTCTCAATTCCTACTGTGTTTTTCCTTGAAGCTTTTACTGAGTTTAGATCTTGAATCCTGTTTCTTCTACTTCCTAGGAAATCCTTTGAATTCCATTTCCTTTCTCACTTGCTTGGAACTCATGACTAAACATTTCAGTGCATTCTCTCAGGCTTTTAAAAGATTCCTTTGTTACCTGACTATACATTGGGCTTACTTTGACAATGTACTTGGACTTATGCTATCAATGTACTAGACCTTACAAAGACAATATTCTTTTCCTCTTCTCCTGTTCCAGGGTAGAGAGCACAGCTAGAATCTCAGCTCTGCTTGGTAATCTTTTAATTCTCCCCTAATGTGTTCTTTCTTACCTTTCAAAACAGATTCTCCTCTTTCCTCAAGCCTCCAATTATATCCTAGTGTTTAGCATAAGGCCACATATTTTCTATTGAAAATTTAAAAAAATATATAGATTCCATCAGACATGGATTATTTCAATTCCTTATCCACTTAACTACAAACTTATCAAAAGCATTTCCTGCCCTATTTATTTATTTTCAGTACCTAGTACACTTTCTGGTAGACATTTGTTATATATTGATTGAATAATGAACAACAGCAAATGGGCAGTTCAAACTTTATTAGCAGAAACGGGAAAGACTAATGTGAACGTACTCAACAGATCTGTGGTCTAAAATAGAACAAAGCTTGAGAAAGAAGAACAGAGCTGGGGGTATCATGCTTCCTGATTTCAGACTATACTACAAAGCTACAGTAATCAAAACAGTACAGCACTGGCACAAAAACAGACACACAGATCAATGGAACAAATACACCAGAAATGAACTCACACTTACATGGGCAATTAATCTACAACAAAGGAGGAAAGAATGAAGAAAAGGCAACTTCTTCAATAAATGGTTTTGGGAAAACTGGTTAGCTACATGCAAAAAAGAATCAAACTGGACAATTTTCTCACACTATAGAGAGAAATAAATTTAAAATTGATTAAAGATTTAAATGTAAGACCTGAAACCATAAACCTTTTAGAAGAAAACATAGGCAGTGCACTCTTAGACATTGGTCTTAGCAATAATTCATTGGACCTGTCTCCTCAGACAAAGTAAACAGAATCAAAGATAAACAAATGGGACTACATCAAACTAAAAAGTATTTCACAGGGAAGGAAACTATCAACAAAACGAAAAGGCTGCCTACTGAATGGGAGAAGATATTTGCAAATGATATATTCACTAAGGGGTTGATATCCAAAATATACAAAGAACTCATGCAACTTAACATCAAAAAACAAACAAACAAGCCAACTGAAAAATGGGCAGAGGATCTGAATAGACATTTATCCAAAGAAGACATACAGATGGCCAGCAGGCACATGAGAAGATGCTCAACGTCACTCAACTCACATCACCAGGAAAATGCAAGTCAAAACCACAATGAGATGTCATCTCACACCTGTCAGAATGGCTATTATCCAAAAAACAACAAATAAGTGTTGGTAAGTTTGTGGAGAAAAGAGAATTATTGGTAGGAGTGTAAATTTGTGCAGCCACTATGAAAAACAGTATGAAGGTTCCTCAAAAAATTAAAAATAGAACTACCATATGATCCAGCAATTCCATACCTGAGCATTCACCCAAAGAAAACAAAAATACTGAATAGAAAAGATACATGCTATGTTAATGTTAATTGTTGCATTATTCACAATAACCAAGATATGGAAGCAACCTAAATGCCCACTGAAAGATGAATGGATAAAGAAAATGTACTTAGAATAAAAATAAAATGAAATCTTGCAATTTCTGACAACATGGATGGACTTAGATGGTATGATGCTAGGTGAAATAAATCAGAGAAAGACAACTACTGTATGATTTCACTTATATGTGGAATCTAAAAAACAAAACAAATGAACAAATATAACTAGGCAAAAACAGAGTTATTGATACAGAGAACAAGAAGGTGGTTGCCAGGGGAGAGTGTGAGAGAAGGAAAGAAATAGGTGAGGGAGATTAAGAGGTAGAAATATTCAGCTACAAAATAAGTGAGTCACAGGTATAAAATATACTGTGTGGGGGATACAGTCAATAATTATGTAATATCTTTGTATAGTGACAAATGGTAACGAATTACGTTGGTGATCATTTTGAAATGTATAGAAATATTGAATCACTATGTGGTATAAGAGGAACCAATATAGTGTTGTAGGTCAGCTATACTTCAAAAACAAACAACAGTCTAATAAATAAGGAGATCAAACTTGTGGTTATGAGAAGTAGCAGGTGGGGGAGTTGGATGAAGGCAGCTAAAAGGTACAACTTCCAGTTATAAGATAAGTACGTACTAGGGGTGTAATGTACATAGTAAATAAAGTTAACATGGCTGTATGTTACAATATATATGAAAGTTGTTAAGAGACTAAATCCTAAAAGTTCTCATCACAAGGAAAAATAATTTTTCTAAAAAATAATAATAACATAAAATAAAATAGAACAAAGCTAAATACAAAATCTTTTTGACTTAGTAAAATTAGTAAGAGCACATAACCCCATTGTCGTGCTGGGTCATACGTGACTGCATCATTTAACAGATGCCACATTTGTCCTGGAGTTGGGACACATAAGTTCTAATCTTGACTCTGGTACTAGCTGTCATTAGCTCTCTAGACTTTGACAACCTCATCTGAAAATGAGGGGCCTGATAGTCTAATTCTTCTTCTGGCTATAAAAGTCTATGACTCTTTTACTCCATTGCCACTGTATCACATTGACAGCTGAAAGTGGGGACTTCATTATGGAATGGGTGAACCTAGGTGATAGGGAAATATCTCAAGTAAGATTCTGGAAGGAAAGAAAACACCAAGGACAGACTGAGTTTATCTTATTGTTTCATCTGGGCCTGTGCATGGAGTAGACATGAAAACTCGAGACCTGACCTCAGTCTCTGTACTTCTTTTATAAAGCAGCAAAGTCAACAGTCAAGAGGTGGATTCGGGGAGGAACATATATTAGAAAGGCTTTGTACACCATGCAAGTGATCTTGTACTTTTAGTCTTGATGAAAAAGGAAAACATTGAAGGCTTTTACACAATGACATAGATTTTCATTTTAGATATCATAGATATAGTCTGGCTGTGGTGAATACAGGGAAACCTATCAATTTTCCAATGATTTCAAATGGACTATATAACAGAGCTAATTGTTGATTTCGAGTGTGAAAGCTCTTAATTAGCTATTTACTCACTCTTTAGTTATGGCTAAGAAACATGAAGGAAAGGAATAAGGATGGGTGAAGTCATTGTTCCCTATTTTTCTAAGAGGATTAATTAATGTTCTCGCCCATCACAGACTCAAGAAAACATGATTTTAATTCTTACTCGTAAAACTTGTTACATTTGACATTCTATTCTGTCACTTAGTTCTAACCTAAGGCTTCATATCAAGACCAAGAGAAATCTATTTAGAGCTCCATATACTATTACTGATAAGCTCTGTTAGGACCAAGAAGATACAAATAAGCAGTAGTAGAAGATACAAATAAACTGTACTTCCCCCTTCTCAAGCATATTGTTTCTGTGTAGTTCTGAAGGCTGAGAGTAAACTCAATAACGAAGCTAGTGAGGAAGCAACTTTTTCTAAGTTATTATTTCCGTGTGTGTATGTGTCTGTTTATTCAGAGATACAAGTTAATAGATTTTTTTGTATAATCAGATACAAAATGTTAGGCACCTTGTTTGGGAAAGGAAAAAAACGTGTGAGGACTCTAACTGGATTTGTTCATGCAAATGGTCAAATTTGGACAGATAAACAGCCAGATAGTTTCATAAACCTATGAAATGCACTTAACTAAATACTACCTGGATTGAGCACAACTCAGGTCAACTCTGGATGAATAAACGTGGTAAAAAGCAAACCAGACTTTGGTTTAAAAAAGGCGATTCAATCACCCTTTGATTGTCTCCTTAGGAGCACTAAAAATGACGTAACATGGATTTACTCATTGTTCATTTGAAGGAACATTTGCATCATTATCCCGAGGTATTCCTCTCAAATATCCAGGAGCCATGTATTTTAAAACACCTATAAAATGACCCAATCCAGCTCCCTCCGGCCCACGGTACCTGAAATGCCAAATAAAAACAAAAACAATTTCCAGTTTCTTCCTTTCCCTAACAAGCAGGAAACCTATTCTAATTCAGTTGTAATGTGTGTAATTTTGTAGTCCTGCCGTAAAGAATATTTCTCCTCCTTGTACAAAGCCATAACAGATGCAATTAGAGGATATTATATTGTCATATGCATCAGAGGAATAGAGTTGATATTAAATCTTCCACCTGGCACTCAGGCAAGAAGGATCAGAAAAGGAAATGGCATTACTCAGAACCCCTTTCACCTTTCAACCCCAGGGGGCCTCATTATACCTGGGGGAAGGTATTTGCAAAAGTCAAATGCACAATGGGCTGTAAGTTGTCATGGGGAGTGGTGGGGAAGGGAAGAATGCTCACTTCAGAAGTAGCATCCTCTCAAGGACTGAGTGAAGTGCTGATTTTACATGCTTTGCTGCCCTCAGATACTGTGAGGATAGGATGGGAGGTTTGATAGATGAGACAGCCCATTTAAGATCGCAGGTAATGATAGGTGATGGCATTGAATAACAATGACCAGAGAACAGTTCACACACCGTCACCTGCAAATCCTGATTGCAGACAAGACACCTACAAATGACTCTGAGATTGGAAGGTACCACATTCCATGTTTGATCAGCAACTTGGAGCAGCCTCTGTAGGGTCATCAACGGCCAATCTTCACTGTATGAATATTCTAGGTTTCATATTCATTCAGCTGAAAAAGTGATGAAACTTCAAAACAATGTGATCATATGATGGTATGTCTACACCTACCTTCTAAGACACCCCCTGTGCTTTGGAAAATGCTTTGTGTCATTCAACAAGATGTTTTTTCATGCGACATTAGATTTTGTCAAAAGCCAGAGAAATAGCAATGTCTGTGCAACTTTTCTGATGGATGTTTCTCAAGTCATGAAATATATTCTTCTTGTATAGAACTTTCTTCTCTATAAAAGGGAAGAAAAGCTGATTTGAAAGGAGATTGACTACATTTTCTCTCACTTTGAACTGGTATCCCAAAATGTATTTTTTAATTTATGGAGCACCTACTAAATGCCAGATATTTTTACATAAGCTATTTATTCATTTAACAAATATCTGTTAAGTGCCGGACACTGTTGAAAGAACTAATGGTATACCTATAAACAAGGCAGACCAACTTCCTTCCTTCATGGAGCTTGTCTTCTATTTGTAGGAGGCAACAAATGAACAAGTAAGCAAATAAAGACCAACAGAGACTGTGAGATGTACTACACTGGAAATAAACTGAGTATGCCAAACATTTATTGAATATCTATCAATAAATCATGTGCAAAAAAAAATGTACTGGGTGCTTTCAGAACACAGTAATGAATAACAAAATCACATTCCTGCCCTCAAGAAGCATACAGAAGTGTAGGAAAATACAAACCACCAATCCCTCTGTTCATGTTAAAGTATTTTGCATATGATCATTTATGTGGTTTTATCTCTAAGCTCAATTCCATAAAATCTCTTCCACAAAAAGTTCATATATGATAGTGTCATAATAAACAATAGCTAAATTTTAAAGGAGTTGCATGCAAATCTGAATTTAAATCCAAGAGAGGAATTAACTGAATTTCAATCTAAGAATCCAATCAGTTATCTGAATTTCAGTCCAGGAGAGGTGATTCATAGAAAATTTCATAAAGAATAATTTTGTAATGTCAGTGTGTGTTGGGGGACAGTACGGTAAATTTCTCACTTGTTTCAAATGTTGATATGTTGCTTATCTAACAATCAAAAGGGGTGATTTTTCTGATTTTGTAAGAAAGGATAGAAGTTAAGTTGGTTGTGGCAGGGGTGGAGATGCATTATAGGCGGTTGAAATAGCTGGCGTGTATAATGGCCCTGGGTTGATTGGTTTGGGGAGAGTGAAACTTTCAAAGAACTGAAAAAAAGGGGAAAGTCAAACAAAATAAAGCTGCAGATGGAAAGTTGCATAAGAGCAGCACACAAATGACTTTGTTATATGTGTTAAGGATTTTGATCTCTCTTTTAAGACCAAGAGGAAGGCATTATAGTGTTTTAAGCAGGATGTCAGTATGATCATAGATGTGTTTAGAAAACATCACTATATTACAAAATAGAGAACTAATTGATGACTAGCAGAATATGTACAAATAGAAGAATTAGGTGGCTCTTGAGGTCATCCATTCAAGGAATAATAGTAGCTTAGACCAAGCTATTGGTAGTATACATGGAGAATGGTGAATATTTGAGCGATAATTAAGAGGTGGGGTTGATAGGATTTAGCGATGGATTGCACATGGAGGATAGAGGAAAAGGAGATGCCAAAAAAGACTTTTTTTTTTCTTTCATTTTCTTGCAATGAAGTTTAACAGTACAGAAAAGTCACACGACCTTGGTGGGTCAGCATCTGGTTTTTAAGTTGTATAATAGGATAAATGGTATTGCCATTCACTGAGATGACTAAATTTGGGTGAACAATAAAAATTTCCAGGCCATGACGAGTTTGAACTGCCTTTTAAACATTCAAGTAAAATTAACAAATTAGCTCTGTTCCAGGAACTCTATCACTCAGGGTTTAATCAGAAAATCAGAATCAGTAGAAGATATATCTAGATATCTATTTAATGTGTGTGTGTGTGTGTGTGTGTGTGTGTGTGTGTGTGTGTGTTAGAAAAAGCTGGCTAATGAAATTTAGGGAGCTGATTAAGCAGTCAAGTCTGTATAAGAATGTTGTCTCAGGCTTCCTTGGTGGCGCAGTGGTTGAGAGTCCGCCTGCCGATGCAGGGGACGCGGGTTCGTGCCCCGGTCCAGGAAGATCCCACATGCCGCGGAGCGGCTGGGCCCGTGAGCCATGGCCGCTGAGCCTGCGTGTCCATAGCCTGTGCTCTGCAACGGGAGGGGCCACAACAGTGAGAGGCCCACGTACTGCAAAAAAAAAAAAAAAAAAAGAATGTTGTTTCTGTATCTGATGCTGGAACTTGAAATTCAGAGGACAGTCAGGAAGGGAAGATCACAGGTAGACTGGAATCCACAAGCATGAAGAGCTGGAACCCCATAAGAACAGACTGATTCCCATGTCTGTCTTATTCCTCTGTCCTTGTTTATAAGAAGATCTTATAGAAGTCAGTACCCTTCATCACAGAGCTACACACGCACACACACTGTCACACTCACACCTGGCCCAGGAGTCTAAGCAGCCGTAGGAGGATCCAGGGGAAGGTAGAGCAATTACAGGCCCAGCTGCTGCTTCCCGCCAGCAAGGTGGGTCAGCAGGTCGACAATGTGTGTAAGCTGCAACACGGGTACTGCTGCTCTTCTGCCTCCCAAACGTCCCAAGAATCTCCCTTGTGGCCCACCCTAAAAGGAAATACACTAGAAAGAAAATCCTGGAAAATGTAGTTCAGCCTAGCCATGTTGACACACCACAAAGCCATCAGAGGCACGGTGCTCTCGGGGGGGAGTACTATGAAGATTAAGACCATCTTTCCTATCTTGGCATAACTGACAATTTTTATATCACGTGGTGGGTTTAACAGTAAAGGTATACACTCGTCTCTACGAGTGTAGGCTTTTCTCTCAGCCTGGGAGTCCAAAGCAAACCTTCTAGACTAAGTTAAGTCTTAAACAATATGCATGAAATAAGAACACAAAGAATGATAAGAATGGAGTCTCAGACACAGAAAGCATCAAACACACAGGGGGTATATATGTCAGGTTGCTATATAGAGGATGCTATGACAAATTGCAAAATCTCAATGTAGGTTGTGTTTTGCTCACATTAACGTTCAATACATTTGGCCGCCACCTCTCTTAGTCTTCTTCATTCCAAGCCCCAGGCTGAAAAAGCAGCCTTCACATAAGACATGCCTGTCTTAAGGGAGAAGAAAAAAGCAAATAGCCAAATGACACAACGGCTCTTAAAGCTACTTGTGAAAATTACAGAATTCATTTTCTCTCATATTTCCTTGGCCAAAGAAAGTCACATGGGCAGGCTTGACTTCAGTGAAGGAATATATAATCATCTAAAGGAGGGGTAGCAAATATTTCAAACAAGTAAAACATCAGTGTCTTGATCACAAACATTTACTTTCTTCACTTTTGTACACTAATTTCACTCACTCTCCCTCCTTCCAAGGGAGACAACCCAAAAGTCTCAATTAGACTCAAAATCTAGGATGTTTTTGGTAGCCTTTTTGTTAAATCTAGATGTGGCTCTTCTTCATTCAGTGACCTGTAAACTACAAAGATAAGTGATGTTTCCTCATATGTGCAATGCGTAATAGTGGAACAGGAAGATGTAACTAAAATAGACCCTCCCATTTGGAAAGAGGCAGAAAGGAGACATCCATTGGCTGCTGTTCAGTAGCAATCCAAAAATTCCACGGAGTAGATGTTGTAAGGGGTCCCTACCCTGGAGATCTGAAACTTTTCTTGATTTTGCCCAAGTTCTATAACCTAAGAACAGCTCTTCAGTTTATCATCCTCTATAACCTCTGGATCCACTCTTCAGAAGGTCCTTTTTCTTCCTTTGATCATCATTGGCTACACCTGAAGATCACACTGGAGCATGTGCCCATCTTAAAGGCTCAAGAGCATTTTAAGCCTGCTTCCTACCTGTAAAATCTTTGGGGCCTAAAATTAACTAGGTTCTCCCTATCAATTCAGAAATGTTAACAGAAAGTTTGTTGGCAGTACCCTAAATTTGGACTGTGCCATTAGTCTGTATTAACTGGTCCTTGGTGTTCATAGACTTAGATTTTATATCTTACTAGTTGGAGATGACAGCCAGTTACGTCTTCAAATTCTGCAAGTCTCATAAGTTCTGAATTTTTTATATTTTTTTAAAATTCTGTGTAAATCAATTGGTTCTTTTCTGAGCTCATTTTTTCCCTACTGTACTTTGTCAAGTACAGCCAATAGCAAACATGTTACCAACATTCTTTTTTTCTCTTTATTTCCCTAAAGCCACAAATTCATTAGGTATATTATTTGCCTCCAGAGTTCATACAGGTGACGGTTTTATAAAACGGAGGCTGGAAGAATAATGACAAAACACTTTTCCTTCATTTCACCAAACCCCTCTATGTGGCCTAGAAGCCAAAGCTATATATTTTAGTTCTCTTTTTATTTATTTTATTTATTTAGTTTTTTTGAAGCATGGTTGATTGTGTTAGTTTCAGGTATACAGCAAAGTGATTCAGATTCTTTTCCCTTACAGGTTATTACAAAACATTGTGTATAGTTCCCTGTGCTATACATTAGGTCCTTGTTGTTTCTCTATTTTATATATAGTAGTGTGTATCTGTTAATCCCAAACTCCTAATTTATCCCTCCCCACCCCCACGTTCCCCTTTAGTAACCGTAAGTTTGTTTTCTAAGTCTGTGGGTCAACTTCCGTTGGTATATAAGTTCATTTGTATCATTTCTTTTTTTTTTTTAGATTCCACATATAAGCGATGTCATACACTATTTGTCTGCCTTAGTTTTTCTTTCTCTTTTCTTTTTTTAGTTTTTCTTCTTTAAATGGAGGCACCAATTTTCATATCAGTCTGATTTCCCTAGATTATGCTACATAACAAACAGCACCCACACTTTAATAGCTCACAACAATAAAGGTTTCTCACTCACATTAATGCTCATTGTTAATTAGCTAGGGCTGTGCTCCACAGCCTCTTTTTTTTTTTTTTCCTGCGGTACGCGGGCCTCTCACTGTTGTGGCCTCTCCCGTTGCGGAGCACAGGCTCAGGACGCGCAGGCTCAGCGGCCATGGCTCACGGGCCCAGCCGCTCCGCGGCATGTGGGATCTTCCCGGACCGGGGCACGCACCCGCGTCCCCTGCATCGGCAGGCAGACTCTCAACCACTGCGCCACCAGGGAAGCCCCACATCCTCTTTATTTTGGCACAAAAGCTGTAGGAGCAGCCCCCATGTGGGACATGCCAACCTAATGACAGAGGGTAAATGAGCGAATGGTTACATGAATCATTGACTCAAAGATTCTAGCTTGAAGTGGCATTTGTCACTTTCACCCACATTCTACCGACTAAAGAAAATCACATGATTAAGCCCAACATAATGAAGTAGGGGAGTGCTAGCCTCTCACAAGGAAGGGCGACAAACATTTTAAACAAATACTGCCATCTCCCATGAAACTGAAGTGGAAGAGTGATACTCAGCAGCAGTAAATCATAAAACGAGAGGACAGGAATGGTGAAGATAATACATTAGACGGCATTAGGTGAGACACGTATTTGGAAGGTGCTATACACAATGCTAAAGATGGATTTTTGTGTTGGAAGCAAAGGGGAATTATCGAAGGTCTTTAAGCAGTGACATAGCGATATGTTTTAGTTTATATGCAGTATTCTAGCAATGGTAAATACAGGGAGACAAGTTGGGACATTATTCCACAGACTCAGTGAATGATGATAAGGGCATGATCTAGAGCTAGGAAAAGGTGGGGGTATGTTGTAATAAGAAAAGATGGGAAGGTGTTGTATTCTCATTCGGTCGATAAAAGATTCGTATACAGAAGGTAAGTAAGGAAGGGAAGAACGTTGACTATATTGAAAAGAGGATAATTGATCATCTTAGAGGAGGACATGGCTGGCAGTAAGTGCAGTTAAGGATACATTTCATAGGTGATAGAAGGATCAGGCTGTTTGCTCCTGAAGGCTTCAACTTTCTATGTGAAATGTGGGATGTTCACTTCAATGAAAGGGTATAGGAGCTGGGTAGGGGGCTTGAATAGAAGGCCAAAGACACAGAGTCTCCGAGAGAAGTGGGAGAGAGTACAAATATGTTAAAACTGTGAGTAATTAAGAGCCTTGCTCACTGTGAGTGTGTAACGACTTGAAAAGCACATGTGCCGCCAATGCTAAGCAGCAAGGGGGATGGGAGGGAATATAACGTCGTGATTATGAAGGAGGGCATAGTGGAAGTACTGGGTTTCAAGGTAATTGAGGATGTTAGTGAGAAAGTGATTGAATAAGGTAAGTAGTTTAGACTAGTTACTTAGAGAAATGAGTGAGCCAGGAGGCTGCTGGTAATCTGGAAGACAAGGACCCGTCCCGGGGCCCTTACCCATCTGCAGTGGAAGAGTAGACATAGTTGGAGTGAGGACACAAGTATGATTGATCAGAGTCTGAGATTAGAGCATGGAATATTTGCATTAACGGTTTCTGATTTGGTCCAGTTATGATTTCTGGCTGGTAATGAAAATTAGGTCAAGCAAAGCATATGGCTTAAATGGTGCTTAGGAAAAAATTTTTAGAATTGAGTAAATGAAAGATGTGTGAGGATAGTTTGTTGACTCCAGTGACCCACAGTCTGGTAGAACACCCCCCCCCCCCACTGCACTCTTAAGTGTGGATGAGACCTATAATTTCTTCTGACCAAAAAACATGCAAAGGTATTGGGATATCATTCCCATGATTCTGTTAAATTATATGGCATAAATGAGGGACTTTACAGATGTAATTAATATACCTCATCAGTTGACTTTAAGTTAATTAAGAAGGAGATAATCCTGAGTGAGCCTGACGTTTCAGGTGAACCATTAAAAGAGGCTCTAAAGGTCAGGCATGGAGAAGTCAGGGAAAGTTTCTTGCTGGCCATTGAGAAGCCAAGAGCCTCCTGATGGATTTCCAATGAGCCAATGAGCGGGGCAAGGGTGCGGCAATAGCCTAATTTAGGAGCTAAGGACTGCCTTCCTACAAACACAAGGAAATAAATTCTGCCAAGCACCATATGAGCTTAGAAGAGTACTCAAGCCACACGTAAAACGCCAGCCCTGGCTCATGCCTTGTTTGTAGAGGACTCAGCTAAGCAAGGCCCAGACTCCTTACCCATGGAAACAGATAAATGTAAGTTGTTACACAGCAACAGAAAATATTGTTGTTGTGAATAGTGCTACAATGAACATTGGGTTGCATGTATCTTTTTGAATTACGGTTTTCTCTGGGTATATGCTGAGAAGTGGGATTGCTGGGTCCTATGGTAGTTCTGTTTTTAGTTTTTTAAGGAACCTAGAGATTGTCATACTGAATGAAATGTCAGACACAGAAAGACAAATATATGATATTGCTTATGTGTGGAATCTAAAGAGAAATGGTACAAATGAACTTATTTACAAAACAGAAGTAGAGTTACGGCTGTAGAAAACAAACATGGTTACCAGGGGGTAAGGCGGGGAGGGATATATTGGGAGAGTGGAACTGATATATACACACTACTATATGTAAAATAGATAACTGGTAAGAACCTGCTGTATAGCACAGGGAACTCTACTCAATATTCTGTAATGGCGTATATGGGAAAAGAATCTTAAAAAAAAAAACAGTGGATATATGTATATGTATAACTGATTCACTTTGCTGTATACCTGAAACTAACACAACATTGTAAATCAACTATACACCAATTAAAAAAATATTGCTAATATACCATGCTCAATATGTTAAGAGACTAAAGTGTTTTCCTAAACCTTTGTAAGTTTCTATTTTTAAAAGTTTTCAAATATTTCTTTTGGCCTTAAACTTGTACTCACAGAGACACACATGAGATGGTTTCTAAATTAAGGCTGTAGATGAGAGCAGGAGAAGCAGGCTGTGCGGTATATGGCTATAAAACGATGGGACAGATCTCAGTCATAGTTCTCATCACTCCTACTCCTCTTTAGCCAGCTTGTCTGCATGGAGCAGAAACAAAGGGAACAGGTGCGTCCCATCAGAGGGGCTGGATCTGCTGACAATCAACGCCTCAGGAAAGGAAGCTGGGTGAGGGGGCGGGTAAAAGACTAAGTGAATTTGGCTGGGGACGCTGAGGCTGAGAATGAGAAGAAAGAGGCAGAAAGGGAAACAGACAAAGGAAGGAGAGGAGAGCCTCAGCTCCATGGCTACTCGATAGACACATGAGTTCAGGATGGCTTTGCCGTTTACTCTCTTCCAACCAGCCTGGGAGACCCTGCCTCGCCAGCAAGTGGTGACTATGCAATTTCCCTCACATGCTGAGTTCCGCCCCTGCAAGGTTATTCAGCCATTTCAGGACACCAAATAGGTCTGTCTAAAACCTTCTTCTATTTTCTTTTATCCTATCGTGCCTTATGGGCTCCATTATAAGTGAGCAGGAAGGGGCTTAAGATCTGTTGGTTACAACAAAAATTAATGGCCCTGCAGGAAGAAAGCATTAAAGGTTAAATGGAAAGAAGTATAAAAACGTTTAGTAATGTATGAATTCACATCACTTCTACTTACATAAAACACATTTAACATTTCAGTTCTGTTCTAAAGGCTCGCTGTAGAGCCAGAATGCAAAACTTTATGAAATTGCTAAATGTTTCAGACTAAATTATGAGTAATACTTTGGGACATGGTGAAAGATTTGTTAAACACACCAGAGAGCAGTTTAAAGTGTGTGATGATTCAATAAGGTACGGGAGATACAGTGGGAATCTTGGATTTATTATTTATAGAAATCACTCTTGAGCTATGGCTATAGAGTGATTTTTTCAATGGTAGGTATATATTTTTGACTGCTATGGCTCACGGTTATGGGTAGAGGGAAGGTGGAGTTGATTACCAATTCAAGATGGAAAAAAATGTCTTCATTGAACTCAAAATAATCTGGTGACCCACTGAGAAAAGGTAGAAATCTGGACCTTAGCCAGTATGAACTTTTCACCAGTAGGTGATTTGAGAGTAATTTGCATATTTAAGATACTACCTTTAAAACAGTCTATTCATTCATTCAACAAATGTTTTATAAATACCTATATTCCTTTATTCAGAGTCATCTTGACACATCTTTCATTCAGTCAAAGAGATAATTAGTCTCTTTCCTTCTCCGTTTATAAAGCTATTTGACTAATTACATTATATAATGGTTTTGTCAAAAGACCTATACCTAGGAGAGAATTCAATTAGGTGGAATAGGCAGAATTAATCACTAATACTTTTTACAGTCTGTAGCTATCTCCTTGGCAAGAATAGTGAGGGAATGCAGTTGGCCAGTAAATTAAAGCTACTTTTGTTGCTTGTCTGCAGTATATAATATAAAATGAAGGACACTAGTGTTTATAAGTATATGGTTTGGACTGAGCAAGAATTCAGATTCCCATACTTTGTAAAGCTCCATCAGATGTTTTAAATCTAATTTGTTAAGTAGATGTAAAATTAGTAAAAAAAAAAAAAAAAATTCCCTCACGCAGGACTAGAAAAAAAATTATAATGTCTGGTAGAGACCATGAATAAGTATCTGGAGGAAATTACACCAAGACTGACAAAAGGCCAAAAGTTAATTGTGGAGATGACCCAGTGAGTACCAGTCCTGCCTCTGAGACCAGTGATTTTCAAACACTAGGGGGAAAATGGCATCCTTATCACCCTCAGCGATAAGGCATTTGAAAAACTTTCACACCAGAGAACACATTTTCCTTACCCTGTATCTAAACTCAGATATTATGTACTGTCTCCATGTACAACTTCTCAATCTACCTTTATAATATTTTGTCATGAAAAGGAAGATGATTTTTTAAAAAACTTTCCAGCTCCCATCTCCCTCAGAATAAAAAAAAAAAACCCAATCTTTTTAGACTTTTCTAAGAACTAGTATTTTCCCTACCATCTAATCATCGCTCTTGTTTTTGCCTCTGGGCTCTATCCAATTTCCAGACATCTCTTTTAACATACTGAAATTAAAATTGGTGCAGTGTTCTGTTAAGGTCTTGGCCAACTTTGAATAGCATCTCTGTTCTGTGTCTTATTAAAACTTCAGAGTCATTGACAATGAGTCCTTTTCACGCTCAGGGTCAGTATAGCCTGGCTGAGCCCTCTTCAAACATGAAGAGTGGAAGTGAGAACTCTCTATGTTCACTGACCGAGGAAGTTGCTGTGGGTTCTTAGAGAAACTCAGGCTCTCTCTAGATATCACTGACATTGTTAGCTCATCGGCAAAGGACCGTAAGCAGTGTTTATTTATAGGCTCTTCTTCAATGAAGTGACATGAGGCTCCCAAATGCTGCTCAAATCGCTGCATGACGAACTGTACATGAGACGATCTTGTGGCACTTTTGATATTAACTCCCAGGGATCACTTTAGACATGTGTATCTTCTTTCGATAGACTGTGGTTAAATCACATAAAGGTTGTTCGACTTCACAGGCTTTGGAGCTGATCCACAGTATGATTTTGTGCCTTGTGGATATAGTCATTGGCTGGAATTTTCTCTGGCAAAAAAAAAGCTGCCCGGGAATATGCATTCACAGCGTAAGGGGAAAAAAGATCCCAATTATAGGGCCTTTTACATGTGTTTTTACTTCTCCCTAATGGTCATCTGCATGCATTGCATATTGCTGTATTTTTTTTTTTAATCACAAGATGTTTACATTCCTTTTAAGATGTTCTGACAATGGATTTCGAAAGAATCCTTGACTCAAATATTGCACAAGTATTAAATGTTTTAAAGGGGTGATTACAGATAGGATTTGCATTCAAGCCATTATCCCCAAGCAAGTTCTCAGCTGCAGAGGCCACTTAAGTGCAGTTAATTCATTAGAACAAGAACTTGAGTTAAATACATTAGCGATGAACTGTTCATCTGTAATAAGACTGACTCACGCTGGTAATTTCTTGCATAGTTATTATTCAACGTGTGCTCTAGATTCCAGGCAGAAGGAGAGGGAAACAATGGGAAATACAGCTTGTCTTTTAATATCTGGGTTTGAGAATAGTCTTTCCATGGCGCTAACCTAATTTGAGCATGGCGGTGTTACACCTCATAGGCAGGCCACAGTTAGAACAGGCTAAGCACATTTCCATAATACCAGGCCACTCAGGGAAGGCTGGAGACCCAGGAAATTTAAAAAACAATATTAGAGGATGGGTGAAGTTATTTTTAAAGGCTCATGCCTTCAAATCTGGGTTTTGGAATTATCTCTTTACAACAAAGCGAGCCCTTCGTAGGGCTGGTGACTCACCAGCAGTCCCTCGTTCCCTGAGCAAATGAATTAATTGGGCAGTTGCTATTCCTCTCCCCAGACCAGACATGTGCTCTAATTGCCTATTTCCTCCTTCCCAGTTTGGAATGAAATATCTCCCCATCACTTCCCATATGAAATCGAAGCATGTGTCAGCATCTGGTGACCTGTAACAAATGTTCCCACTTGTCCTACTCCTGCCCCTCCCCCTCCCACATGCCTTCCACACTAGTCACTGGATTCAAGCCCCTCTCTCCTCATTTCATGCCCTTTCTAGAGACTTCGAATTTCCAGGGTCAGGTCTCCCAATCTCGTTATTTCTTCTCTAGGTACTGTGCCTACAAAACTCAAAGTTGTAAAGTAGTCATCAATAGAGATACTTTTGTTTTAAAAAAATAAACAACAAACAAACCATGATTGCAACTTTAAGATCAGTGCTTTCCTTGCTAAGGGGTTAATAAGGCTCTCTGAATCTCTCTCCAGTCCTAATCAGATATTTAGAAATGTGTGCAATACAGGATCCCTATTATCGATAGGCAAACCTTGCACTACCCAGGGTTAATCTCTAGTTGTAAGAAAATCTTATCATTTCTCCCAAAATGTAACTTTAAGAAAACACTATGTAAGAAGTATTCAAGAATACTTCTTAATATTCTTGAATATTAAGGACTTAAACAGTATAACCAAGCAGGACTTAAACAGCATAACCAAAATGAATTAAAACATGTTTAGAAGGAGTCAGCATTCTCTAGTACAGTGGAGTCAAGTCAAGACCAAGTACCAAAATGCTATCTGGGATCCTTGTTTAAAAATATAGATACCGAAGCTCCACCCCATAACCTACAAAAGCATGATCTTGGGGCTAATACCTGGGAATCTTTGCTTTTACACCCTTCGGTTAACCATTTTGTCTGTCTCCATCTTTTAGGATATAGACTCTTTTTGTCTGTTTTGTTCACTGCTAAATCTGCAGTGTCCAGACCAGTGACTGACACATATTGTTTGTTCAGTATTTACTCATCGAATGAATAAACTCTTTTCTGGAGCCAGGTTTGGAAACTATTGGATCGGTGGATGAAACTTTAAAGTCAGATAGTCCTTGGTTTGAATCCCACCTCTGACAATGATTATCTGTGTGACCGTGGGCTAGCCTTTAATCTTTTGAGGTTCAATTTCCTCACTTTAAAATGGTGATCAGGGCTTCCTTGGTGGCGCAGTGGTTGAGAGTCTGCCTGCCGATGCAGGGGACACGGGTTCGTGCCCCAGTCCGGGAAGATCCCACATGCTGCGGAGCGGCTGTGCCCATGAGCCATGGTCGCTGAGCCTGCGTCTGGAGCCTGTGCTCCGCAAGGGGAGAGGCCACAACAGTGAGAGGCCCGTGTACCGCAAAAAAAAAAAAAAAAAAAAATGGTGATCATAGGGGGCTTCCCTGGTGGCGCAGTGGTTGAGAGTCCGCCTGCCGATGGAGGGGACACGGGTTCGTGCCCCGGTCCGGGACGATCCCACATGCCGCGGAGCGGCTGGGCCCGTGAGCCATGGCCGCTGAGCTTGCGCGTCCAGAGCCTGTGCTCTGCAACGGGAGAGGCCATGGCAGTGAGAGGCCCGCGTACCGCAAAAAAAAAAAAATTGTATGATTAAAATGGTGATGATAAATCCTAAAATAAATATTTTTTGACTCAGTGAATGGAGCTCTCAGGTCAGTGTAGGATTGGGAATGGTATGTGTTACAAACAGTGCCACGCTCAGTAAAGGCAACCATTGCTGTTATTTGGATATGAAGGTGGAGAGGATTGGACAGTCAGAGGTCATTTTTATAAAGACATGGGGAAGCTCGTGGGAAGGCAAACTGGACATAATGAGGTAAATAACTGGCCCTGAAAACTGAGACTGCCGTGTCTGGTAAAAGTCATCTAAAGAACCAAATAATCTGGTTCTCTCTAGGGGTGGGAGTGCAGTGTAAAGCCACATAGGAAGTTAGAAAGGAGGGTGATCAGTCTCATTGGTAGAGCAATAGAGTCTCACAGAGACCTGGGACTTTCACACACCCCTGCGGCCCCAGGGTCCCCACAGAGTCTAACCGTCCATCTTTGCCCAACTCCGTACTCTCTGCTCTGCTTTCAGTCGGCGATGGCCACGTGCTGGTCTACAGAGTCCAATATTCCTCTTGCCATTCCGTTTTCCTTTCCGAATCTGTGCCTTTCTTTAGCACGTTATCATCTCTCTATGTGTCTCAGGTGTGACTGATAAAATTAGATCCTCTCTTAGAAAGTCATTGTCTAGATAGACCATCCCTACTGAGTTAGACTTTTCAGGTCCCACTGCCTCAGACTTCCGGGCAGCCGCAAGAGGTGATTGCTTGTGACAGAATTTCAACCCATGGCATAATCTTTGGTGGGCAGCGTGGCAGAGTCAAGCGGCTCGAAGTTTGATAACGTGTGGAAGGAGTTAACTTTGGTCAATTTGCCAAGGAGAACTGAGGTTGTCAATTTGCTCCCGTGGCTTGGAGATGGTATTTAACATGTATCTATGCAATTCTGAGTCCTTATCAGCCTACTGGTCCCTTCTGGACAGTTTCTGCTGAGGAAAGACATTTTATATCCTTATAAATAAACATTTATGGCAATCCTAAACTTTATGTACCTTTCAAAGAAGTCGTCTGGTAAGATATTTTAGATCATATCACACTGTGCATTTATTAAGTTCTTAAATGTAAAAAATCTCTTTCCCCTCCGTAGTCATATCGTTGTACATGTGTTAAGCTTGTAGATAACACACACTTAATTGGATTATTCAGAGAGAGGTGATATACAGGCACCTGACCCGGTCAGTGGTTGTAAGCAGAGGGTAGAGAGGACACGAATGCCTTAGGCTGTGTTGTCTCAGACTATCTTCCAGCCTCACCCTTCAGGAACAAACTGTTAGCTTCCTAGTAAAGAAGGGGCTGAAACCAAAAGCAGGTAAGTAAGAGTGACATTCTTAGAGGCCAGGATATAAATTAAATACATTTTTAAAATTGTCTTTCATGGCTTTAGGGATAGACTGTAACACAGGTGAGAAGGAAGAAACTTTCTCCAGCTCAACGTGACGAGTATTGACACAAATAAAAGAATATCACTATGACAGCCGCCTATGGGGTGTGGTGGAGGACAGAGCCTCCCGCAATCATAAGAGGAAAGCCAGATGGAAAAATGAGAAGTAGCACCATTCATGAGCCATGGAATTCTGCCCTATCCCCGTCCCACACGTGCACATACCCCTAGAGGAGAATTTAGAGGCCAAGTTTCCAGGGATCCCGCTAGAGGGTGAGGAGTCTTCTTTTAGTTATCTATGACTGTATATTTGCCCCAAAACTTTGTGACATAAAACAACAAACATTTATTATTCCACCGTTTCTGTGGATCATGAATTTGAGTGGTTCTGGCTCAGGGTCTCTCATGAGGTAGAAATGGAAATGTCAGTTGTCTTCAGCCATCTGAAGTCTTGACTAGAGCTGGGCGACCTGCTTGCAAGCTCACTCAGTGGTATTTGCCTGGAGGCCTCAGTTCTCACTTCATAAAGCTGTTTGAGTGTCCTTAAGATTTAGCAGTTGCCTTTCCCCAGGCAAGCAATCCAAGAGAGAGAAAGAGGAGAAAGCTACAATGCCTTTTATATCCTCATCACAGAGTCACACTGCCATTTTCACTTAACTCAGCTCATTAGAAAGAAATCACTGAAGTCCAGCCACACTCACGGGGAAGAGTATTAAGCTCCACGTGTTAGAGACATATTAAGAATCCATAGACGTGTTTTAAAACCACCACAATTTATACTCTGGCCATAATTTATTTACATTTGTCCCACATTTACTGCCCCCTCCCAAGAACCCCAATGCAGTGTTAGCTTGAAATCCAAGATGATGTCATATAAATGAGATCGAGGCACAAATGCAGGTTCGCAGATATCGTCCTGTAAGATCCTTGAGTACAGTTCCTCTTGACTGAAGACCTGAAAACTAAAGAGACAAATTGTTGCACTCTCCCCTTGCCCTACACTTAGTGGTGGGATAGACATGTGATAACCGCTATAGACATGGAAGATACCCAGGAGTCACTGGTCCATACCAATTCTGAAATCCAGTCTAACAGAGGTGGGCAGTTTGTTGATTGGGACTCAAAGTTTGGGAATAATTCTCCACGGCTCTTGGTCCTATTCTTGTTTTTGCCTTCTTAGCCATCTTTCCTTTTTCATGAAAGACAACATGTGTTTGTAGCTGAGTGGTTTTCTAAGCCTGATTCCTGTCAGTAGAATTTGGGGGTGGGGAGGGGCTCAAAGACCTCTTTTTATGTAGCGCTCTCTCTCTCTGTTTCAGTCCAAGCTGACCGTGTTTCTGCTGACATAATTCTTTAAACTTTGTGGGTCTTCTGTGAATGTTATTGGGCTTCAAATCATTAGATAAATCTACACCTATAAATCAAAATAAGCTCCTCTCTATCTAGGGCTTCTGCTGAGGGACAAAGTCCTTAAGCTTCTTGGAAGCCATATTGTTTGAGGAGAGTTATGAGGCATACAGGTCTTCAGGGACCCTTTCTTCTGAGGTAGCACCGTTGATCCTTCTGAAATCTTAAGAGGTTTTATAGCCACATCCTGAGCTTCAACATCAGACCTGGCAGAGCCTTCGGCTTCATATTTATACAGAAGCTATTTCTTCGTCTTAACATCTTTCACCATCTGGAGAGGCTGGGAATTTTTAAAGCCAGAACGCTAGCTTCCTTTGGCTTGGCAGACCTTGCATAAATTTATGTCTCTCCTCTCACGTTGTACTCTAAGTAGAAATAAAGCAAGAAGCACCTTCAACATTCCCTCTAGAAATTACTTTAGCTTATTCACTCAGTTCATTAAGTCATTTTCTACTTGCCATGTTATTGTAGGTGACAGTGTCTTTAACCTCCCTGACAATACTTAACAAGGATCCCTTCCTTTCAGTTTCCAATAAGATAGTTCTCTTTCCTTTGAGCCTCTTTGACCGCCCCAGCTTCTACGACAGTCTGTTTAAGGTACGTAAGCATTCACGAATACTCTCTTCAAGGTCTTTCTAGCTTCTGGCAGGGTAAAAGCCAAACTCCTTAAAATGACCCCCATGAGCCTACACTAACCTGATCTCATCTCTGCAGAGATCTCACCTCACCTCCGCCACATTCCCCTGTCCAATCTTGCTCCAGTACCACGTGTGATTGTACCTCAGGGCCTGACGCTCCTGCCTCGATACTCTGTTCTTAGGTTTCCATACGATTTGCTCCCTCACCTCCTTCAGATCTTACTGAAATATCATTCTAGGTGAGACCTACCCTAACTACCTTATTTAAAGTTGCCTTCACGACAGTCCCAAGTCA
Organism: Aethalodelphis obliquidens; assembly: GCF_003676395.1. NCBI lineage: Eukaryota > Metazoa > Chordata > Mammalia > Artiodactyla > Delphinidae > Aethalodelphis > Aethalodelphis obliquidens. The sequence goes on along the minus strand of NW_020837969.1, from coordinate 27,766,118 downwards.
TCTTTTCTGCTTTATTTCATCCATAGCACTTATCTAACAGACCATTCATTTTACTTCTTTTTATGGAATGTAAACTATAAGGGAAGTGATTTTTTTTTCTTTATTCACTGTATTGTTAGCACCTAGGACTACTTTTGCCATGTAGGCATCATTCAGCGTTTTTTTGAACGAATAAATGAACTGTCGGTTAGTTTCTTCATCCTTATCTGCATGGAATTCTCTTCTTTCTTGCCTCAGACCATCTAAATCCTGAATTAACTCCACACTTAGCCAATCAAGACTAGTCCCCCCCCAGAAGCCTTTCCTCACTAATTGAGACTCACATTGACCTTTCTTCATTTTGACTTTCCTCGGCACTCCTGGTCACAGCCCACATCACAGTATTGTATAGTTGTTTGTGTGCTCCATTTTTCTCCATCTTGCTCATATATTTGTGTCACATTTGTCTCATTAGATCCTTGAGAAACCATATTCCTTCCTCTTTTTGAACCACACTTTTGCCCCTTTGTAATTATGCAACATGCACTTTATAAATCCCTGCTTCGTAAACAACTGCTAACCCATATGACATTCCTAACCTCACACATCTGATGGAAGATGCTACTTCAGGACAACACAATGTTTCTGTAAAATGCATACAATCATTTTCAATTTGTACAGTAATAAGTTCCAGGTAAAACCAGCTGAGCTACACAAGCAACTCTGTTCTAATACTCACATACTTATTACATTCTCTTTAGGAAATAGAATCCACTTTTCTACATGGACTGGAAATCCTTAGACGTTAAAAAAATATTTAAAAAGCTCCACTGAGATTTAGATTCTTGCCATAATGCTCTAAATCATTTCAGCATTGTGTAAGGCATTATAAAACACTGTACTGTAACGTATATGCGCCTGAGCACATGCCTCTTAAAAAGGTTCACCAGTCAGTTCATTTCAGAACCTGCTTCTGATATCCCTGAAGGTAAGTGAGAAAAATCCCTTCATATGCAACCTGAGTATAAGACAATATCAAAATTAGTTGTATCAGCTAAATATTGTCTTCAGAGCAGCTCTGAATTTTCTGATATTTTGAAATGTTAGGTCCATTAAATGTATATATGAAGAATTATGCACATAGATTTTTCCCTCTGTAAATTTTACATAATCCTGTGTCTTTTTCTTATAACAGCATGACTCAGATGTTGCTTAGGAGTGAGATAGATTGAAACTGTCTTAATCAGCTCATCTTCGTCTCTCTCACCTTACCTTTGATACCATGTGTGTCTGTTTTGGTTGCAATCAGTCTTCTTAGGTTAATACACTCCTGCACACAATAAGTCTGAATCAGGAATATTATAACGTGTAACTAACTCTTTAAAGAAAAAAATGTATTTTAAAAGGAAAAAAGTATTCTAAAAGGAAAACAAAAAGTTCCTCCACTGTATTCACATATTGAATTAGGACTGTCATTTAATAGCATCTGACTCTAACTCAGAGTTCATTAAACTCTTTTATTGAGTTTATTCATAAATAAACTCAACTAGGTATTTCTTTTTTCCCATGATGAAAGCTCCTTAATCTGTTCTTTTATGTTGAAACATTTGTTAATTTAGTGTTTTAAATAATTTGGTGGAATATATGAAGCGAAACAACATGAAAAATATTGAACCTATATATCAGTTTAATTTTACTGTAAGTTCCTGGCATTGTCTCATACATAGAATTGGAATCTGTTACTCCTGTTTTCATCAAAGTCATTTCTAAAGCATCATCTTAGAGGCTGTTTTTGGGGGGGGGGTTGGTTTATCTCTTACTGACGTATAGTTGATTTACAATGTTGTGTTAATTTCTGCTGTACAGCAAAGCCATTCAGTTATACATATATATACATTCTCTTTTTTTACATTCTTTTCCATTCTGGTTTATCATAGGATATTGAATATAGTTCAATATATTCTCTGTGCTATACAGTAGGACTGTGTTGTTTGTCCATTCTATATATATATATATATAAATATATATATATATTTAAAATAACTTACATCTGCTAACCCCAACCTCCCACATCATTCCTCCCCCACCCCCTCCCCCTTGGCAACCACAAGTCTGTTCTCTATGTCCATGAGTCTATTTCTGTTTCATAGATAGGTTCATTTGTGTCATATTTTAGATTCCACATATAAGTGATATCATATGGTATTTGTCTTTCTCTTTCTGACCTACTTCACTTAGTATGATAATCTCTAGCTGCATCCATGTTGCTGCAAATGGCATTATTTTGTTCTTTTTTATGGCTGAGTAGTATTTCATTGTGTATATATACCACATCTTCTTTATCCATTCATTTGTCAATGGACATTTAGGTCGTTTCCATGTCTTGGCTATTGTGAATAGTGCTGCTATGAACATAGGAGTGCATGTATCTTTCTGAATTATAGTTTTGTCTGGATATATGCCCAGGAGTGGGATTGCTGGATTGCTGGATTGCTCTAATTTTAGCTTTCTGAGGAAGCTCCATACTTTTTTCCACAGTGGCTGCACCAACTTACATTCCCACCAATAGTGTAGGAGGGTTCCCTTTTCTCCACACCTTCTGCAGCATTTGTTATTTGTAGACTTTTTAATGATTGCCATTCTGACCAGTGTGAGGTGGTACCTCATTGTAGTTTTGATTTGCATTTCTCTAATAATTACCAGTGTTGAGCATCTTTTCATGTGCCTGTTGGTCATCTGTATTTCTTCTTTGGAGAGATGTCTATTTAGGTCTTCTGCCCATTTTTTGACTGGGTGTTTTTTTTGTTGTTGTTGAGTTGTATGAGCTGTTTGTATATTTTGGAAATTAAGCCCTTGTCAGTTGCATCATTTGCAAATATTTTCTCCCATTATGTAGGTCCCATTTGTTTATTTTTATTTCTATTGCATTGGGAGACTGACCTAAGAAAACATTGGTACAATTTATGCCAGAGAATGTTTTGCCCATGCTCTCTTCTAGGAGTTGAATGTTGTCATGTCTTATGTTTAAGTATTTAAGCCATTTTTAGTTTATTTTTATATATGATGTGAGGGTGTGTTCTAACTTCATTGATTTACATGTGGCTGTCCAACTTTCCCAATACCACCTACTGAAGAGACTGCCTTTTCCCCATTGTATATTCTTGTAAGGCTAACTGTTAAGACAAGGATTTACCACATGTAGCTACAAAATACATATCATACCTATGTATATGATCATAGAGCTAAGCAGACCTTAGAGATTGTCTAATCCACGGGTTTATGATGTTTATTTCGCTCAGCATACCTGAGAAACACGCTGACCATCAACAGAAACTCACCGTGGTAGTGTATTAGTTTCCTATTGCTGCTATAACCAATTACCACAAATTTAGTGTCTTAAAATAGCACAGATCTATTATTTTACAGTTCATATGTCAGAGTCTGAAATGAGTCTCATGGAGCTAAAAATCAACATGTTGAGTGTGCTGCATTCCTCCAGGAGACTCCAGGGGAGAATCTGTTCCTTGCTTTTCCAACTTCTAGAGGCTGCCCAGCCTGCATTCCTGGGCTCCTAGTAATGACATCCCTTGGACCTTCCCTTCTCTGACTTTGACACTCTTGCCTCCCTCTTATAAGGACCTGTGTTTACATTGGCTCACCCAGATAATCCAGGATAATCTACCCATTTAAAAATCCTTACCTTAATCCTATCTGTAAAGTCCCTTTTTCAACATTTCCACTAGTTTCAGGGATTAGGATTTAGACACCTTTTAAGGGAGGAAGAACGTTATTCTGCCCACTACAGATAATGTTCTCAAGAGAGGGGAGAGCATAATAGCACATGTTATTTGAAAAACAAGCAGTATTGCATCATGGTTAAGACCGTGGACGACGTGCCAGATGCCTGACTTCACATCCCAGTCTTGCCACTCAGTAGCTGTCAAATCTTAAGCAAGTTATTGAAACTCTCTGTTTTGTACTCTATAAAACCAGAATTGACAATATTAACTACCTCATACTGTTGTTTTTAAAAACGATATGAATTTACACATGTAAGTGCACTTAGAAAAATTCCTGACACATAGTTAATGTCCAATAAACATTTACTTTTATTATGTGCCCTCATGGGTCTGAAAGGATTCATCCAATCCAAGGTCCTTTTACAGATGAAAAAATTAAGTCCCAAAGAACTTAACTGATTTATACAATATAGCGGCATTAGATTTTAAAACTTGTCACATTAAGATTATTTTGTATTGTTGAACCAGCATCTGATATATCTACGTTTTCAGTCGTGTCAGAATTTTAAAAGTACCTATTTTCTTATCACTAATAATTCTTAATTAACCTGATGATGTTATCAACAACACACTTCACTTTGCTTTAGTAATGGGAATCCCATGAACATACTTCTTTCTCAGTTTTCTGTAGCTTAATAGGATTATATAACATCCTGTATTGGATAAGATATTTTGACAAACTCAAGGATTTGAGAGACCCCAAGGCCTAGCATTTCACATGATGAACTTGTCTTTGACTTTTTGTATGTAAATAATAGTACATATTGCCATTAAAATGATTAGATGATTTTAAACCTCTACTTGAAATGTTTGTGAAATGTTCCTATAGATTTGATGTTATCAATCTATTAATTCTGCAACACAGTCAATTAACTGTTCCACACATCAAACTGACCATTAGAGTGTCCGATTAAACAACCATTCAAGATGATGAATTTTGATAATTTTCATTATGTAGAAATTCTCATTGTTTCTTAATTTTAAAATATCTTTGAGAATCCTTCCAATCTAGGATTAAAACTCTGAGAGTAGATGTTTTATCTTTTATACTTATGATCCTTCCACCTCTATCAGGCTTGAAATGAATTTTTTTTAATCTCTTTTTACTGATGTGTTAAGGAAAACTACAAAGAGAAAACTATTTTATATGAAGAATTACTAAGTCAAGGGCATGTTGTTTTATCTTTCGGATGAAATAGAATTTTCCTACTAAAAGTTAAATCTCTCTTTTTCCCCCTTAACTAACAAATTGAATAGAGCCATGAAATTTAAGAGCTGGAAAGAAACATAGAGATTATTTCGTCAAAAGCCCTCATTTTGTAGATGACGAAGGGTACAGGGGGCGGAAAGAAAATTGAGCAAGTTAGTTTTCGGCATCTGAAAAAAATTCAATGACAGAATTTTTTTTTGGCTCTAAGCCCAAAACATTTCATTTGATTGTGAACAAAATACATTTTCATTCACTCTAAGCTCTCTTCTCTCACTGCTCTATTCTTCCAAAGGAGGCAAATAAGTGGTAAATGTCAGACAGGACTTGATGGTACTGTACCCTTTTTCTAAATGATTTTTGCTGTGGTTTTGCTGCCAGCTAAAGATAGCCTTGTGCTCTTGAGATATTTTCAATGACTGTTCCACAAGAAATATTTATATATGCCTAAACTACTGTGCTTATTCAGTTGTCAGGCATCAACTTTGCATTTTTCTCCTTTTAATATCATTCTTTTTTAAAAAATCAGCTCTGAAAGAAAAAGTGTAAGCCCTTCCTAGATTCTATAAACAGCTCTTTTTTTTTTTCCCCCTGAGTGACCTTGACAGGTTACTTAAACACTATGTTCGACTTTCCTTCTCTGTAAGATGAGGACAATAACACAAACAAAATGGGGTAATTGTAAGATGAAAGTCGGCTGCATATGTAACTGTGAGTAGTCATTCCTATTAGTTCTAATTGCCAATTAGATATATTTACTGTGGGATGGCCTCTCCCCTAAAACCCACTGCCCAGTCCCCCATCCAGTTTTCCTCCCTTACTGAGTACCTGTGCTGTGTTCCCCACTGACCCTCCAGGAAGTCACTGGCTGTGGAATCACAGAATTAAATATTCCCTTAACTCTTTCTGTTCCTCTCTTTTTGATTTTTTTTAATTTTACTTTTTATTGAATTATAGTTGATTTTTATGTCCCTCTCTGTTAGGTCTTTGCACCCTTGTCAACTTCAGTGAGGCCTTCCTGGACATCCTTTATAAATGTGTAATTCCCATCCCCAGAAAATGTGTCCACCTCCCTGATTTATTTTTCTCCATAGTGCTTATCACCATCTAGTATGTCATGTATACTTACTAATTCTGCACATTGAGGTATACTCCCATGAGAATAGGTAAGCTCCAATGGGGATGGGGATTCTCGTTGTTGGTTTGTTCACTCTTATATTCCAGAAATTAACACAGTGCTTGGCATATAACTGCTAATCAATCATACTGTTGGAAGGTGATTATGGGACATCTTTTTTATAACCATGATCTGCCAGAAACTATAAATTTTACACATCCTGTTCTGTTTCTTCCTGAACCATGATTTTATTCATTTAGCATTCATTCAACATATGCTTTTACGTGCCTTCTATGTGCTATGAATACTCTTTGACAGATAACCCCACACAAATTACTATATAATTATGAATTGAGCTAAGTGTTTTGTAGGAAAGAGGATAGATTTAGAGGACATTTAACAAAGAAACCTGACATAACTTGAGGTAGAGAAAACTTAGTTAAAGACATGTCATTTGAGCTGAGATCAGAAGGATGAGCAGGGAGATGCATTTTCAGATGCAGGAAACAGTAAGTGCAAAGGTCCTATGATGGGAAGAGCACAGAATTAAAAGGAGACCTGGGTAGCTCAGGTGTAACACAGATGCTGAGAGGGAGAATAGTGTAAGAAGAGCCCAGAGAGGTTTGTAGGCACCCTAAAGACCATTTTAAGGATTTGGTTTTTATCCTAAGAGCAATGGGGAAGCCATTAAAGACATTTCAACATGGGAAAGCCCACACCAGGTTTGTGTTTTTAGAAAATAATTCTGAATATGATAAAGGATGAAAGGAGAGCTGGAAAGATACATGGAGACTATTGTACGAGTTAGGATCTCCATATGGGAATTTCTCAGGACATTTGTTTTTTCTGAATCCCAAGAATAATCAGTCAGGAGTTCAGCAAAACAGGAAAAAGTCACAAAACCCTACTGATAGAATTAAAGCTCCACGATCCACGTAGATACTGCTGGGTTGAAAGAATCCATTGACATCAAGTGGCAAAGCCAGAGCAGGAAACACTGACAGCAACACGCAGAGTGGAAGGCAAAGGGCAACATTTCTAGGAACTGAGACAGGAGCCCATGGGAGAGAAGTGGTCACAGTCTGATCAGTCAGTCTTGCTTGTAGCTCTTGTCACATTGCAAGGGTGTATCTGTTGCCCTGTATGCTGATAAGGGGGACTTGTTCTTACAAATAAAAACAATTAATTAATTTATTCACATAGTATCCTTTATACAAATCCTATGTTTGATGTTCCAAAAAATAACAAGTTTTTGATGCAAAGTCCTTAACTAAGCAATTTTGACACATGATTCCGAGTATTATTAGCTTGCTAGGAGATCTGTAGTCATGTTATTTTAATACTCTGCAATAAATTATTCACTAGTGTTTTCTAGTGTTTGAATATTTACTATGGGTTACGGTTCAATGTAAATACTTTAACAGAGGCTGTGTACAGAGAAGAGGATGTTGAAGACACTTCAACACAAAATTAGAAACTGATCTAAAAGTCTGAACTAGCAAAAGCAATATGAATTTCATGGCAAAACCAAAATCGGGTCAAGCAACAGAATACTTTTATTGATAAAAAAGGAAATGAGTTTATAGGAAGCAATGTGTACCTTAATGCCCACCTTAAAATTCTTCTGGACAAACTCTTAAAAATTTGACTGCCAGTGAACAATGTAAGAAAATTGTCTACATCTGTAATATTTGTTATGAGTCAAAGATCTAGGCTGACAGGACAATTCATGCTTTGTTTATTTTTAAATTTCACTTGAAGAATAACTTATTTAATATTTAAGATTTCATATTTCAATTTTTAAATGATTTTTATTTGGCATTTAATTTGTAATAATCATCCCTTTATTTAATGTTTTCTGTTACTAAATGTCTTTATCAGGCAGAGATCAATTTTATATATATATATATATTTTTTTTTTTACATCTTTATTGGAGTATAATTGCTTTACAATGGTGTGTTAGTTTCTGCTTTATAGCAAAGTGAATCAGTTATACATATATGTATGTTCCCATATCTCTTCCCTCTTGCGTCTCCCTCCCTATCCCACCCTTCTAGGTGGTCACAAAGCACCGAGCTGATCTCCCTGTGCTATGCGGCTGCTTCCCACTAGCTATCTACCTTACGTTTGGTAGTGTATATATGTCCATGCCTCTCTCTCGCTTTGTCACAGCTTACCCTTCCCCCTCCCCATATCCTCAAGTCCGTTCTCTTGTAGGTCTGTGTCTTTATTCCTGTCTTACCTCTAGGTTCTTCATGACATTTTTTTTCTTAAATTCCATATATATGTCTTATCATACGGTATTTGTCTTTCTCTTTCTGACTTACTTCACTCTGTATGACAGACTCTAGGTCTATCCACCTCATTACAAATAGCTCAATTTTGTTTCTTTTTATGGCTGAGTAATATTCCATTGTATATACGTGCCACATCTTCTTTATCCATTCGTCTGTCGATGAGCACTTAGGTTGCTTCCATCTTTATATATTATTGAAATGTAGCATCCTGTCACAATATGTTGGCTCATAAAAATGATAAAGCATGCATTTATTATCATATTTTTGTAGAAAATCTCTGAAACTTTTAGTATAATCCTGTCACAGAAAAATGATGCATACTTTATTATTATTATCATTCATTATTTTTAAGTACATACCAAAGTTGTTAAAAAGTATTATTACAACTCCCTTACCAAAAAACACATAAATTGTTATGAAAAATAAAGAATAATTTATGATTTCAGGATTTCCAAAGAATTCCCAGAATTCTGATTTCTTATTCCTAAATCCTGAAGTTTAATATCTGTCAGGAATTTAAAGCACTAGCAAAACTGCAAGAAAGAGATGGTAGTATCTTGAACTATAGTGGTAGCAATGGAGAGGGAGAAAAATAGACAAATTCAAGAAATATCCAGGAAGTAAATTTCATAGGAGCTATAGATTAGCTGGATGTGGGGAATGAGGTAGAGTAGTGTCATGAATAACTACTAATTTCTGATTTTTGTGGTGGTGGGTGCTAATATAAAGATAAATAGCACTAGAAGACCAGTAAATGCATCAGCTCAGTTATGCTTCAAAAACAAGCATCCAATTATTACTTATGTAGATAATGGAGGTTCTGAGATAGAATGCAAATTAGTGATCCCCTGGAACTGGGGGTGGGGTTTGGGGTAAGTGGGGACAGGAAATAACGGCTGATGAATATGGAGTTTGTTTGGAGGTATTGAAAATGTCCTAAAATTACATTGTAGTGATGGCTGCACAACCCTGAATATGCTAAAAAAACCACTGAATTAATTTTATGATATGTGAAACGTACCTCAAAAAAGTTGTTAAAAATCTGGTTCATTTCTCATTCACACCACATGGCCATTTCAGGTTAGACAGGGGCTCTGTTCCGTGACATACTCATGTAGGAAACTAAGTTGATGACATCTCCACCATCTGAAATAGTGATTTCTTTGGCAGGATGGAAGGGAATATGACAAATTTTACAGCAGCTCTTAAAAGATTTGTACTTGGAAGTGATTCATGTCACTTCTGCTCTTATCCCATTGAACAAAGCAATGTCATATGACCACACCAAACTTCAAGGGCACAAAGAAGTACAGTCTGTGCTTATCTGGACCAGGGATCAGAGCACTATGGCCCATGGGCTAAATCCAGCCCACCTACTATTTTTGTAAATACAGTTTTATTGAACACAGATACACTCATTTGTTTATGTACTTTTTACATCTTGTCTTTGGCTGTTTTCACGTCACATGCATGCATCCTCTACAAGTGGTTGTGCTTTTGTGTACTTTAGAGTACTGTGTAGAGTACAGTAGTACAGTATCTTTATTTCAAGCCCAGGATGTCCAGAAGCAAGCGTAAAAGGAGTGGTATATAGCCGATTGTGTTAGTTGGGTACCTAGGATAACTTTGTTGGACTCACAAACAAATTGGACGTACGAACGCACTTTCGGAACAGAATTCATTCATATGTAGGGGACTTACTGTATTTAAATTTCACAGACACGGAAGAGATTGCAAAAGTAGATGTCATCTGTCAGTATCCTGTAAGGTCCTATTTCTCCATGTCTCTCTCTCTCTCTCTCTCTCTCTCTCACACACACACACACACACACACACACACACACACACACACACACA
>NW_020837969.1:27744155-27755850 GCF_003676395.1 Aethalodelphis obliquidens | reverse complement strand
CACACACACACACACACACACACACACACACACACACACACACACATGCAACTATATCACATTCTATCATGACTTCTCTCCTGAGCCGTCTGGAATTATAACTATTCAGAGAGATAGAGAGGCTGTCAAAAATCTCCTAGGTGTCTTAGAAACATTGAAGGTAACTAGAAAGCAATTGGTATTTTATGTCTGTCAAACTTTATTTGAAAGGCTACCTGCTCAATGAAACCACTATTACATATGCACACTTTGCTTTTCAAATTCCATAACATTTTATTTAGATCTTTTTTATAATAAATTTCATACTCCATCACTAAATGTGTTTATATGCTTGCTTTATCCCTTCTACTAGACTGTAAGCCTCTTGAGTTAAGGTCAGTGGGGTTTTTTGGGGGGTTTTTTCTCAACAAATGTTCATTTTTATTATTCACTTGTCCTCTTGATCAAACAGAAGTCTGTCTCAAAACTGTTCAAAAGTTCATCCTGCATTAGATTTATTGAAAAGTGATATGATACAGCAATTTATGGGAAATTTTATTTGATAGTAGACATTTAATAAACATTTATTGAATAAATGGTATCCTCCAAGGGAAAAAGTTACCTTTCCTTTGGACAACGTTTTCAGAAAATACCTCTTTAAACTTGAATAATTCAGCCTATATATTCCATAATTTCTATTCCTATTCACGTCCAAAATAATCAGAATCCTTATCAATGAGGTCCTCTGTTCCTAAGACTTCTGTCCTTCAGGCTAAACACCTACTGTCCTTTCAAATATTCTTTACACTACACAGGATTTAGCTTCACACTGATTATTACCCTTCCGAATGGCCTCAGCTTATCTAGCCACCAACAGGCTCCAGATGCCATGGGCATAAGGTCTGTGTTTTAATCTTTTTTATAGCCATCAAAACATTCTACATGGTAGTGCAAAACAAAACAAAGAAGTACATTGCATGAACTTTCTGCTTACCATAATGAATTCTACATAGTTGGTATTGATAAATGTATTGATGGATGAATTAATTCAGAGAAAAATCAAAAGACTTTAGTACATTTTTTGAGATTATTTGTGTTGCCCCCAGGTGAAAATATATGTACAGAAACACCTATACTTTCCTTTCACTTTTCAACAATTCAAACTTAAAGGGTCAAAGCTATTAGCTACTATCAGCACAGAATCAAAAATAAATTAGCCTTCTCTATCTCTGAAGTCTCAGGCAAATAAGTTATCGTTTTGTCAGATACTTTACTTCTTGGAAGGTATTCCATGTCCCTGAAATCCCATATTCAAAATTTTATAACAATGCTCATGTCATTAGTTCTCATAGATTAAATTTTTTAAAGTAAGTATTGAATATATTTATGTATTACATACACTTGTGCACATATATGATGAATAATATCATTATTTAAGGCATCACAAGTGACTTAATTTGTAACTACTTTAAAATATAACAAAATGCTAGAGTCACGTAGACTCAACATAATTATAGTGTAATGTAATTTTTTTATTGGGGTATAATTGCTTTACAATGTTGTGTTTCTGCTGTACAACGAAGTGATTCAGCTATATGCATACATATATCCCATCCCTCTTGACCTTCCCTTCCACCCCCTCATCCCACCCCTCTAGGTCATCACAGAGCACTGAGCTGAGCTCCCTGTGCTATACAACAAATGTAATTTAATTATATAGCACATAATAATTATAATTGATAGTAACAATAAGTTCAAGAATATAAAAATGTGAGAAGATAAATGCTCAAGTAAAACAACTCACCTTGTAAGAATTATTGTTGAAAAGTATCAATTTAACTGTGATACCAAAATGTTATGAAAAATGGCATAAAATATAAGAATAAAAAAATAAGCAAACTCATAGATAAGGTATACAAAATCTAAACCATATAGTTAAGGCTAGGAGACTAAATTTTATTTGAATGTTTTATAGAATTTTGAAATAAAGCCAAAGTCTAGAGACCCAGTGGTATGGTTGTAATGATTTAAAACTAATCAACTAACTTGTAATTGTTGCATAATCTGCCAAGCTTCTTGAGAAATTGGAAATTATTTCCTCCATAACAGCCTCCTAAGACAAACTTCCTTTTTGATTTGCACTGCTTCACTCATTGATTTATAAATGCAATATTCGTATAGCTGATTCACTTTGCTGTACAGCAGAAACTAACTCAACATTGTAAAGTAACTATACTCCAATAAAAAAATTTTAAATAAATGCAATATAAATAAATATTTATGAATTAATAATAAATTTACATTTATATAAATATTTAAAATATACAGATATGTAAAATATAATACAAATAAATGTATATAAGTAAAGATAGCCACCCAGAACAAGCTTTCCATTGTAAATTCATCCCTGTGGGTACTGAAGCACAGGGAGGTGGATTGAATTGGACAGTACTGAAACAAGTTCATGGAACAAAATTCTTACAACTCTGAATTGTGATTTGGCTTTCTTTTCAAAATCATGCTTCAGTGAAATACTGCAAATCTTTATTGAGTACCTAGTATGTACCAGTTACTCTTCTGTGATACAAAAATGAAAAAAAGAATACAGTCCTTGCCCTCAAGGAATTTGGACCCTAATTCCATTGTAAAGGACAATTACTTTGAGAGTTGATTTCCTTTCACTAAAGACTTTGACATTTTAGTTCTCACTTCCTTACAAAACACCAGCCGCTCACCTCCCTTGGATGGTGGGTTGATTGTAGATCTGTGCATTGCATTTTATTAAGCAAGATAGGTAAATGCTGACTCTTCCATTTGGGAAGAAGACAGTCTGAGGTGAGGCTGTCATCCTTAAATATGCAGAAATAACCAACTGTCATACTGATCCCAACAACAGATTAGCTCTGTCAAGCTTAATTACCTTAGCTTTAGCCCAGTGGAAAAAAATTGTGTCACTCCTCCCTTTTTACATATAAGCTATCCAGGCTGATATATCCTGAATGCCTTAGCAGGGCCCTCCAGGCCCCCCGAGACATCCAGTCACATATAATGAACTGTAATGGAGCTAGCTGCTAAACTAAGCCTGATAATCCCAGCCCTTGAGATTTATCCAGCTGTGCAGCATGGACTAACTCTCAGTCAGATCCCAGCTCAGCATTTGATCCTGAAGTCAAATCATTTCCAATTACCAACCATGTCTAAAGAGAATCACCAACAGTCACCTAGTCATACCCATGTGCATACATGGAACAGATGGAGCACACACACGTACACACGTTATTCCCGAGTCAAAACCTAGACCTGCAGAGTTTGAACAAGTCAACAAACGCCATGAAGCTGAATCTTGACGATGGATGCTCTTGCTATCAGAAAGGCAGGGTTTAGGCTGACAATTTAAGGCTTAAATGCCTTTATTGCATTTGGCACATGCCTTTTAAGAAATGTTTCCTGTCTGTTCCACCTCCATTACCCGATCATCAGCCCCCAGGGCCTTCTACCAGCACCTGCTGAGAGACTGCGGGTATCACAAAGTTAAATCTCTGGACAGGGACCACATTTTATTAGCAGGAAGCAACAAAGGGAGTTTGCACTCAAGGTCAGAAGTCCTGAGTATGATTCTAAGCTTCTTGCTTTACCAGTTGGGTGAACTTGAGGAAGAAATATAACATCACTGAGCCTCAGTTTTTTCATCTATGAAATGCCTGTAACACTACCTAATTGGAGAAATTCTAAAATGGGGATATAGCCAAAGAAAGTTTTCATAGAAAATATTTAGACTGCTGCAGCCAGGTCCCCATGAAGTTGCATTGTTATGAGAGTTACAAAGTCTCATTCTCCATCTCCATCTTGCAGGCTCAGTGACAGAGAGAAAGACAGTTTTCCCAGTGAAGCTTCACATTAGCCATTCACACAGTGTTGAAGGTGTAACTCCTGAAAGCCCGTGTTTCATTTAAATTTAAACTATAACTGCCAAGGGGCCCTGGGGTTCTCTGACCAGTGCACTATCTCCCTGAAGGCAGGGTCTATCAGAAGCTGGATTATTATTAGAAGGGTGCTTTCTGAAGATGCAGAACTTTTAATTATCTGAGTCTAGATATTTTAGTGCAATACACTCAGATCCATGAACCCAACCTCATAACAAGGACGTAGTTGCCACAAAAATTGGATGGGTCAAGTTCTTGGGGCCTCTCTCTCCTGGATAGCGCTTAGCGGTCACTGACAAAGAAGGCCTCGGAAATGCTCCTTTGCCTCGGCTTCTGTGGTTGGTGGCAGGTCTCTTCACAATTGGCAGATTCAGTCCTTAAGAAATTCAGTCAAGTTGATATTTAAAGTGCAATCAAGTGTTTCTACCTGGAAACATTCTTGATGCTGAGCGGGGATTTTGCATACCTTTGTTTTGATTATATGCTGATTTTAAAGACATGCCTTGGAGGAATCTCTTATTTTCAAGTTTTATATACATTTGTGAGATTTAAGATGGGGGGAGGGTGTTAGAAACTAGATATACAGAATCTCATTGATCTATTTTGAAGATTTAATGAAATATGAAATAGTTGTGAGCTCCTATGCGCTTTCTATATTGAAAGCTGTAGAAATACAACTTGATAATGCTGTTGTAGTGCTTAGGCATTTATTCTTTGGGATAAAGAAGCGTGTGTGTTTAGTGGGTTGTTCTTGGTTTTGTTTTTTGAATTGACAATTACCTGCATATATTTAAAGTATAAAACTTGATAGATTTGAACTATGTATATATCCGTGAAATAATTACCACATCAAGATAATGAACATATACCCACCGTCAACCAAAGTTTCCTTCCCCTTTTACCCCCTCCTGTCTTGCCCTCCCCCAGGCAAACACTGATCTTTCAATCACTATAGATTAGTTTGCATTTTCTCAAATTTTATATAAACAGAATCATACTATATATGTTCTTTTATTTTCTGGCTTCTTTCGGCATTAATTATTTTGAGATTCATCCATGTTTTTGTGGTTATCAGTAGTTCATTTCTTTTTATTGTCGAGTAGCATTGCATTGTATGCAGATACAGTTTATCTAGTTACATGTTGATGAGCATCTGAGTTGTTTCCGATTTTTGTCTATTAGGAAAAAAGCTGTTATGGACACATGCTTTCATTTCTCTTAGAGAAATACTTAGGAGTGAAATGGCTGGATTAATGATAGTTATATGCCTACCTTTGTAAGGAAAATACCTAACTTTTCCAAAGTGGTTATCCTGTTTTACATTACCACCAGCAGTGTTTAGGAATTCTAATCCTTCCACATTATTGCCAACATTTGATATGATCAGTCTATAATTTTAGCCATTCTAACAAACATGTAGTGAAATATCATTGGGTTTTAATTTGCAATTCCCAAAACACTAATGATGTTTCATGTGATTATTTGCCAGCTCTATGTCTTCTTTGATGAAGTATTTGTTCCTATCTTTTGCCTATTCTATAATGGGGTTTTGTTATTAAGTTTTGACAGTTCTTTATGCATTTTGGATACAGGTCATTCATCAAATATGATTTGCAAATATTTCTCCCAGTTTGTGTCTTGTCTTTTCATTCTATTAACAATGTCTTTCACAGAGCAGAAGTTTTTAATTTTGATGCAATTCACTATATAAACTTATTCTTTTATGGATCGGGCTTTGGTATCATATCTGAAAAATATTTGCCTAGCCCTAGGCCATAAAAATTTTCCTCTATGCTTTCTTCTAAAAGTTTTGTCATTTTAAGTCTTGTATCTAGATTTATGATTCATTTTTAGTTACTTTTTTGTATATGGTGTGAAGTACGTTTCAATGTTTTTTGTTCGTTCTTTGTTCCTTTCCTCATTTCTTTCATATAGATATTCAGTAGTTTCAGCATTACGTGTTGAAGAGACTTTAGTTTCTCTACTGAATTATTTTTGTGACTTTGTTGAAAATTAGTTATCCATATATGTGTGAGTCTACTTTTCAAATTTCCATTCTGTTCTGTTCATATGTGTCTATATTTTCACCAATATCACTCTTTTATGATTATTGTAGGTTTATAATAATTCCTAAAATCAGGCAGGATTAGTTTTGCACCTTTGTTCTTTCTCAAAGTTGTTTTGGCAATTCTAAATCTTTTGCAGTTCCATATGTTTTTTAGAATCTAGAAATTACTTCTGTGACTGACTTGTGATTTAATTCCATTTTGGTCAGAGGGCAGATCTGTATGATTTGAATTATTTTAAATTTTTGAGGTTTCTTTTATTGCCCAGATTGTGGTCTACTTTGATAAATGTTTTCTGACCACTGGAAAAATATGTGTATTCTCCTGAGTGGAGTGTTCTATAAACGTTCATGAGATGAAGTTGTGGATGAAGTGGTTCAAATCTATATCTCTAGTGATTTTTCTGGTCTAATTGGTTGATAAATTATCAACAAAGGGATTAAAATCTCTCTTGATAATTGACACTTTTATTATGAAATTCTGGAGTTTTCTTGGCTTGATATTAATGTGGCCACTCCAGGTTTTTTTATTAGTGTTAAAACAGTAGATATATTTCTATCCTTTACTCTTAAGCTCTTTGTGTCTTTATATTTGAAATGCATTCCTTCTAGACAGCATATAATTAGATCTTACATTATTTTTAATCCTATGTGATAATCTCTGCATTTTAATTTGACCATTTATGTCTAATCTGATTAATTATATGCATGAGTTTAAAACTAATATCTTGCTATTTGTTTTCTATTTATGTTTTTGAATTTTTGAATTTTATTTTTTATACAGCAGGTTTTTATTAGTTATCTAGTTTATACATATTAGTCTCTACATGTCAATCCCAATCTCCCACTTCATCCCACCACCACCTCCCCGCCCCCTGCCACTTTCCCCCCTTGGTGTCCATATGTTTGTTCTCTACATCTGTGTCTCTATTTCTGCCCTGCAAACTGGTTCATCTGTATCATTTTTCTAGGTTCCACATATATGCGTTAATATACGATATTTGTTTTTCTCTTTCTGACTTACTTCACTTTGTATGACAGTCTCTAGGTTCATCCACGTCTCTACAAATGACCCAATTTTGTTCCTTTTTATGGCTGAGTAATATTCCATTGTATATATGTACCACATCTTCTTTATCCATTCGTCTGTCGATCGGCATTTAGGTTGCTTCCATGACCTGGCTATTGTAAATGGTGCTGTAGCGAACATAGGGGTGCATGTGTCCTTTTGAATTATGGTTTTCTCTGGCTGTATGCCCAGTAGTGGGATTGCTGGGTCATATGGTAACTCTATTTTTAGTTTTTTAAGGAACCTCCATACTGTTCTCCATAGTGGCTGTATCAATTTACATTCCCACCAACAGTGCAAGAGGGTACCCTTTTCTCCACATCCTCTCCAGCATTTGTTGTTCATAGGTTTTCTGATGATGCCCATTCTAACTGGTGTGAGGTGATACCTCACTGTAGTTTTGATTTGCATTCCTCTAATAATTAGTGATGTTGAGCAGTTTTCATGTGCTTCTTGGCCATCTGTATGTCTTCTTTGGAGAAATGTCTCTTTAGGTCTTCTGCCCATTTTTGGATTGGGTTGTTTGTTTTTTTAGTATTGAGCTGCATGAGTTGTTTATATATTTTGGAGATCAATCCTTTGTCTGTTGATTTGTTTGCAAATATTTTCTCCCATTCTGAGGGTTGTCTTTTCATCTTGTTTGTAGTTTGCTTTGCACAAGATTTTAAGTTTCATTAGGTCCCATTAGCTTATTTTTGTTTTTATTTCCGTTACTCTAGGAGGTGGATCAAAAAAGATCTTGCTGTGATTTATGTCAAAGTGTGTTCTTCCTATGTTTTCCTCTAAGAGTTGTATACTGTCCGGTATTACCTCTAGGTCTCTAATCCATTTTGAGTTTATTTTTGTGTATGGTGTTAGGGAGTGTTCTAATTTCATTCTTTTACATGTAGCTGTCCAGTATTCCCAGCACCACTTATTGAAGAGACTGTCTTTTCTCCGTTGTATATCCTTGCCTCCTTTGTCATAGATTAGTTGACCATAGGTGTGTGGGTTTATCTCTGGGCTTTCTAACCTGTTCCATTGATCTATATTTCTGTTTTTGTGCCAGTACCATATTGTCTTGATTACTGTAGCTTTGTAGTATAGTCTGAAGTCAGGGCATCTGATTCCTCCAGCTCCATTTTTTTCCCTCAAGACCGCTTTGGCTATTCGGGGTCTTTTGTGTCTCCATACAAATTTTAAAAGATTTTTTGTTCTAGTTCTGTAAAAAGCGCCACTGGTAACTTGATAGGGATTGTATTGAATCTGTGGATTGCTTTGGGTAGTATAGTAATTTTCACAATATTGATTCTTCCAATCCAATAGCATGGTATATCTCTCCATCTGTTTGTTATCCCACTGTTTTTATTCCCTTTTTTCCTTTCATTCCCATCTCCTTTTGGACTTTTTTTTTTTTTTTTTAATCTCCATTTTTGGCTTATTAGTTAAAAATCATTTTAATGTTTTTTAAGGGTTTATAGTATATATATTTTTATTTCAGCTTTACTGAAGTTTAACTGACATAAAATTGTAAGATATTTAAAATGTACATCGTGGTGACTTGACATACATATACATTGACATGCTTGACATACATTCCTCCCATCTGATTAATTAGCACGTCCAGCACCTCACATATTTATCTTTTTTTTGATGAAAACATTTAAATTCTGCTCTCTTAGAAATTTCATTTATACAATACAGTGTTATCATTTATAGTCACCATGTTTTGCGCTAGATCCTCAGACCTTATTCATGTTATAGCTTAACATTTGCACCCTTTTACCAACTTCTCCTAATCCCCCAACCCCCGGTCCCTGGCAACTACTTGTCTACTCTGTTTCCATGAGTTCGACTTTTTTTTAACTTTTAAATTCCATATATAAGCGATACCATACAATATTTATCATCCTCTGTCCGGATCACTTCACTTAGCATACTGCCCTTGAGATCCATCCGTGTTGCTGCATATAGCAGAATTTCCTTATTTCTCATGGCTGAATAATATTACATTGTATGTATATACCACATTCCTTTATCCATTCATCCATTGACAGTTACATTGCTTTCATATCTTGGCTGTTGTGAATAATGCTGCAATGAACATGAGAGTGCAGACATCTCTTCAATATACTGTTTTCATTTCCTTTGGATATATACCCAGAAGTGGGAATCCTAGATCATGTAGGAACTTTTTTAGGAACTTCCATATTGTTTTTCATAGTTGCTGCACCAATTTACCTTCCCACTAAAAGTGCACAACAGTTGCCTTTCTTCCACATCCTCACCAACACTTACTATCTCTTGTCTTTTCAATGATAGCTGTCTATCTTTCTATGTGAGGTGATTTCTCCTTGTGGCTTTGGTTTGCATTTCCCTGATGATTAGTGATGTTGAGAACCTTTTCATGTGCCTGTTGGCCATTTTTATGTCTTCTTTGGAAAAATGTTTATTCAGGTCCTTACTCATTTTTAAAATCAGATTGTTTGGGGTTTTTTGCTATTGAGTTGTATGAATTCTTTATATATTGTGGATTTTAACCCCTTACCAGATATATGATTTGCAAATGTTTTCTCCCATTCATTAGGTTGCCTTTTAGCATAAAACTTTAATGTATCATAGTCTACCTACAAGTGATACTGTAACACTTCACCTCTATTATAAGAACCTTACAAATGCAGACTTTGGTTTCTCCTGTCCTGACTTTTGCACTATTGTAGTCATATATTTTAATTTTATGTAAATTAAAAAGCACACACTATATTGTTATTTTGTTTAAACAGTTAAAAATTATCTTTTAAAGATATTTAAATAATAATAAAATATGTTATATTTATCCATGTAGTCACCATTTTAAGTGTTTTTTCATTCCTTTGTGTGAATATCATGGTTCCATTCTATCCTTTTCTTTCAGCCTAAAGGACTTCCTTTAGAATCTATAGTAGTAGTCTGCTGGTGGTGAATTCTTTTAGCTACTGTATGTCTAAACTTTTTGGTTTTGCCATTGTTTTTGAAAGAAAGTTGTGCTGGGCATAGAAGTCTTTCCTTTAAAAATGTTGGTTCTGGGGCTTCCCTGGTGGTGCAGTGGTTGAGAGTCTGCCTGCCGATGCAGGGGACACGGGTTCGTTCCCCGGTCTGGGAAGATCCCACATACCGCGAAGTGGCTGGGCCCGTGAGCCATGGCCGCTGAGCCTGCGCGTCCGGAGCCTGTACTCCGCAACGGGAGAGGCCACAACAGTGAGAGGCCCATGTACTGCTAAAAAAAAAAAAAAATGTTGGTTCACTGTTGTCTCACTTGCACTGTTTGCAAATAGATATCTTTGTTAATCCATATATAACATCTTTTTTTGCTGATTTCTTTTACAATTTTCTCTTTATCACTGGTTTCTGCTGTTTGATTATAATCTGTTTTGGTATAGTTTTATCCATGTTTCTTGTCTTGGCATTCATTAAGCTTATTGGATCTGTACTATTGCTTTTATAAAATTTTGTTCGTATTTCTTCAATTATTTCTTTTTTTGCTTACCCACCCACCCACCTGTCTCTCTTTGGGGGATTTTAATTACATGTATATTAGGCTGCTTGAAATTGTCTCACAGTTCACTGATGCTCTGTTACTATTTTTTCTTAATATTCTCTTTTCTTTCTGTGTTTCAATGTTTATATTCTATCACTGTGTCTTTACTAATACTTTCTTCTGTATTGTCTAATTGGCCATTAATGTTCTTTTCTGTTAATTCTAACATTTGTGCTTGCATGGAGTTAACATTTTCTAGGCAATGATTTGGGACAATTGTAGAGTTTACCTCATCCCTGGACTTTGTTACATGTTGTTTCATATATTTTGTTCATTTTTTGGTTGATTCAGGCAGGAGGTAAATCTGGTTCTTGTCACTATTTCTTGACCAGAAACAGAAATCGTTGGCATGTGGCCTTTTTAGTACTATTCTTCATAACCAAAAAAAAAAATAGGTCAGATAAGGAAGATGAGGATTTCCTCTGCTGTGTATAGTAACTATAATTTTTATCCATGGCTTGAACTTTCCTAGAATCCTGACTCTCTTCACCAGCATAGATGGCTCTAGGGCCAATGTCTATCTTCTTAGATACTAAGCCAACACTTAGGGAATTCAGATGATCTCTCTCGGTGCATTTTCAAATTACTTAAGTAACTCCATCATAAGCAGTTAGTGAATACATTGGTTGAGTTAGGTGTCACTGTGAAAATGTCATTAATTCTTAAGATGCTTTCTTCTCTACTTTCTGAAATGTACAGTACATTTTCAGTCAGCCTAGTTTCATGGAAAGGGAACTAAGTTTTGGAAAGCACTAGCCGCTTCTTTCCCTGCCTTTTCTCAGTCATAGAAGCTGGTTCTGTCAGCATGCCTATGTGTGACATGAGATGGACATGTACAAAAAATAAGTAGGTTGCAACTAAAGCAACTTGTTCTTTGAACTTTTGAATGGACAACAAAAAACCACTGTTTTGCTGAACAAGTTACTTCTTGGGCCTGATGAATATAAGGCATTCATGGAACCTGCATAGAATCTTATCAGAATCTGTTTCCTGGAAGTTGGTCATAGTCAATATGAATCTATCAAGTCTCTCTGGGGAAACATTGAGTGAATTCTTCATGCATAGTATTTTTTTTTTTTTTTTTTTTTTTTTTTTTTTTTTTT